>NW_026058709.1:0-1375 GCF_023721935.1 Panthera uncia
CTGCAAGATCTTGACCTGAGCTGAAGTCAGATGCTTAACCACTCCACCCAGGTACCTCTGACTTTATTTATTACTTCTAATTTTTTTTGGCAGCTTTTGAGCTTTCTCAAATGATATGTGTATCATGTCATTGCAAATAGTGACAGTTTTAATTCTTTCTTACCAATTTGAGTGACTTTTACTTTTTGTTGCCTGATTACAGTGGCTAGGACCTCTAATACTATGTTGAATAAAAGTGATGAGAGTGGACATCTTTGTCTTCCTCCTGATGTTAGAGGAAAAGCTTTCAGTTTTTCACCATTGAGTATAATGTTAGCTGTGGGTTTGTTATATATAGCCTTTAGTATGCTGAGGTATGTTCCCTCTAAGCCTACTTTGTTGAGTCTTTTTTATCATGAATGGATGTTGTGTTTTATCAATGCTTTTTCTGCATATGTTGAGTTGATCATGTTTTTTAATCTTCCTTTTGATAATGTGATCTATTACACTGATTGATTTGCTTATATCAAACCACCCTTATAACCCTGAAATAAATCCCACTTGATAATGATGAAAGATTTTTTTAAATGTATTTTTTATTTTGTTTTGCTAATATTTTGTTGGGAATTTTTCATTTTTGTTCATCAGAATTATTGGCCTGTGAGTTTTAAAAAAGAAGCAAAAACGAATTACTGGGACCTTATGAAGATAAAAAGCTTCTGCACAGCAAAGGAAACAACCAACAAAACTAAAAGGCAACCAACGGAATGGGAAAAGATATTTGCAAATGACATATCGGACAAAGGGATAGTATCCAAAATCTATACAGAGCTCACCAAACTCCACACCCGAAAAACAAATAACCCAGTGAAGAAATGGGCAGAAAACATGAATAGACACTTCTCTAAAGAAGACATCCAGATGGCCAACAGGCACATGAAAAGATGTTCAACGTCGCTCCTTATCAGGGAAATACAAATCAAAACCACACTCAGATATCACCTCATGCCAGTCAGAGTGGCCAAAATGAACAAATCAGGAGACTATAGATGCTGGAGAGGATGTAGAGAAACGGGAACCCTCTTGCACTGTTGGTGGGAATGCAAATTGGTGCAGCCGCTCTGGAAAGCAGTGTGGAGGTTCCTCAGAAAATTAAAAATAGACCTACCCTATGACCCAGCAATAGCACTGCTAAGAATTTATCCAAGGGATACAGGAGTACTGATTCATAGGGGCACTTGTACCCCAATGTTTATAGCAGCACTCTCAATAGCCAAATTATGGAAAGAGCCTAAATGTCCATCAACTGATGAATGGATAAAGAAATTGTGGTTTATATACACAATGGAATACTACGTGGCAATGAGAAAGAATGAAATATGGCCTTTTGTAGCAA
>NW_026058710.1:0-17402 GCF_023721935.1 Panthera uncia
TTGTCTTCATCCTTCAGATGAAGAAACTGGGAATGGGCTGAGCCATATAGATACAGGAGTGAGAACTGACCCATCCTTGTCTTTCACCAGGGCCAACGCTCTCCCAGGGTCTCCGGGCAGCAGATGGAAGGAGGCAAAAAGCAGAGGGTTTGGGACGTTACAGAAGGCACATTGTTGGGCTGTTGCTTTTTGTTCACAGGCAGCACGTGTGCAAGGAGAATTCCTGTGTGTTGATGACCATGAGAGTGTGTGTGTGTGGCTGTGTAAGGAAGAGCTCTGTCCCCCTTATTGTAAGTTCTGAGTACAAGTAGTTAGGAGGTCCAGAAGATTAACAAAGGCTACACACAATTTACCTTCTTGTTCTCTATTCGTATATACAGTACGAAAAACAAAGATGGTTCAGAGATAACACCATGAGAGAATTCTGTGGTTATTTTCAGCACAAATTATTTTTCCACCGACAAAGAATTGGCTTTATTCCAAATAAGACTTTAAGTTGTGCTTTTTTCTTTTCTCCTTTCCTTTTCTTTTCTATAAAATGGCAACTGTTTCTCAGGAGAAACAGCCTTTTTCCATAAATGTAAATTGTTGGGGCATCTTATACCACTGATCAACGCATCTTGTGTTTCTTTATGGTTGTGAGGGGCAACAGCATGATTCTGAACTTGAGCAGATTGGGCTGTTGAATTTATCGTCTGGAGAGAAGCAAGGACAGAGCCTGCTGAGTCCCTGCAGCTGCCTCCAAAGTGACTTACTCCCCAGATGCTAAGCCAGTTCCCTTCTGGCTGATAAAAGAAGTGAACGAAGGGGTAATTTTGCTAATTCCATACTGATTAGTGTCTGGCTAAGAATGATGGTCTGCATGATCTGGGCCCAAACTTTAAGCTGGTTTCTCCTCCTCAATTTTTGATATCTTCGTAGGACCTCAGGTGGCCCTTTCTGAACCCTGGGGATACGTGAACACAACGCAGAAGATGGCCCCACCGCGGTCCTCATCCCTGCACACCCTCTCCCCTCTACCTGCCATAGATCAACCACTGTGTGGCAATCTGCGAATGGGGGGCAAATTCTGTGGGAAAGCTACCCTCTTACCTGATAAATCATCCCGTAAAATAAAACCCCAATCCAAATATTTTACTTTTGGCTGTTTTGAGACCATTCCTTGCTAGGGAATACTTTAGTAAAGCCAAACTCTCCACAGGCCATCCAGACGGCTGTGTTGTCACGGAAGCTATTAAGGATAAGAGTACGCGGATCCAAAAGAACAGAGGACGTCATTTTATTGGCTGTCCACAGGAAGTTTGGTCACACAAGGAGGTGGAGGCTGTGGCAGGTGTGGTACAACACAATACCTCATCTCACTACTAAACAGAAGGTTAGCTGATACTGGATAGGATAAAACCCCAGCGACCCTCTGCAGCCCGGGGCTCCGCCGACCCCTGCATAATGGAGCTGAAGAAGCCGGTGAGTGATGGCGTCGTCCCACGAGTCTCCGCGTGTCGCACTGTCTTCCCGTAAGACAGCACTTGAAGATTCACCAAATTAGAAGAAAGAAAGCGAGCAAGCAGCACTTCCGTTTGAATACCAACACCACTGTGAGCAGACGTAGTGTGGCATGCAAATCCAGATCCGGTCATTTTTTTCCCTTTTAGGTTTTTTTTTTGTTTTGTTTTGTGTTTTTAAATTAACAAATGGAATGGCATGTCTATTTCAGATATTAGTAGCGTAACACTCAGGTGCAATTTCAGTCTGGCCACAAGGGTCCTCGACTTTCCGTGCGTCCGTCACAAGAGCAGCAAGCAGGCAGCAGAACACTGTCCTTTCCTCCCGGACTCTGCAGCCCGGAGTCTCCTCTCTCCCAGGCCCACCCCCCTCAGACTCCAAATGCTGGCAAACAGCTACTTCTCTTATTTTCATTGTTATCAAGGCAGTCAGGCTGGGGAAGAAAATTCAACTAAACCAAGCCGTGGGCATTTGGGCCCTGCCCTCGTCTGCCACGGAGGGGGCACCCATTCACTCCCCCGGCAGTCTCTGTGCCCCAGGACTGGAGTTGTCCTCACCACCACGGAGTTGGGTCATGGGAAAGCTCCTACTGTCTGCAGCCCCCGGGGCTGTGGTCACACGGAGCTGAGCTTCACCAGGCCGCGCACGGAGTCCTCATGCAGAGAGTCCTGGCTGGCCAGACCGAGGACGTGCATGGTGCGGCTGTGGGCCAGGGGGCTGCCCGCCAGCACCCTGGGCGGCGAGGGCACTTCCTCTGGAGTCAGAAACTGGTGGCCCACGTGCTCCTCTTTCAGGGGCAGTATGTCCGTCAGCGCGGCCTCCGCGGTGAGGTTGGGCATGGAGGAGGGCGGCGTGGGCTGCCCCAGCGTCAGGCTGGCACAGGGAGTGCCCAGGCCCGGCTTCCCGGGCAGGTGCAGCTCGTCGCTGGTGAGGCTAGGCTCGCTCTGCAGCAGGGGCGTGGCCGCGGCCTGCAAAACGAATTTGGTGCTCTGAATGCACTGGTCTTGGTCACACTGGAGAGCAGGAGGCAGCCAGCAAAGAGAAGGCGGAGATGAGATGGGCACAGGGTGGGGAGGAAAGGGGGCACGGTGGGGGGGGGGGGCAGGGAAGGACAGGATGCGAGAGAGAGAGACAGAGAGAGAGAATGAGAGACAGAGAGAGAATGAGAGACAGAGAGAGAGAATGAGAGACAGAGAGAGAGAATGAGAGACAGACAGAGGGAGAGAGGGAGAGAGGGAGAGGGAGAGAGAGAGAGAGGGAGAGGGAGAGAGAGAGAGAGAGAGAAACCCGTTAGTGACACCTCAGGGCAGAGAGCCTGCACAGCAGCCTGGTTTCATCTGGAGGCGCCCAGCACATACACGGTAAGTGCAAAGACCCAGCATCTAAATAAGCCGCTGAAAGTACTGATCACCCACAGCTGCCCAGGGAGGCATCATGCTCCTGGTCCCCCTTTACAGACTCAACCTAGTTAAAAAACAATTCCGCGGATGAAGTCACAAGGTTTACCACTTTAGCAATCTCAGGTGCCTGTTTTTCGTGTGCTGAAAACCGCTTTTACTCTATTGTTTTAAAAACACAGGGACTGTACACCTAGTTCATAGCAGCGTGATTCACAATAGCCAAAGCCCAAAGGGAGAAGCCGGGGTCCATCGGCAGATGAGTGGATGAACAAAATGTGGTACGTACAGACGATGGACCACTACTGAGACATAACAAGGAAGGAAATCCTAACACACGCTCCAACATGGATGAACCCTGGGGATATCACGCCAAGTGAAGCCAGCCAGTCACAAATGGGCAAATATTGTATGTTTCTGCTTATAGTAGTATCTACAGTAGTTACCTCTGTAAAGACAGAAAGTAGAGAGAAGGGTGGTTGCCGGGAGTCAGGGAGGGGGAAGGGAGCTCGTGTTCACAGGGACAGAGTCTCAGTTTTGAGAGATGAGGGATCCTGTAGATGGACGGTAGTGACCTTTGCACAACAATGTGAGTGTATTTATTGCCACTGAAGTGCACACTTGAAAGGGTTAAAATGATACATTGTAGGTCATGTACATTTTACTACAAAAAGTCTGAGCAGACTGTTCACAAAGCCCTACAATTCCCCACTGCTAAATTTTCATCAGCTTCAAGGACCATTAATTGAGCTTCCGTGGTTTTTTTAATCTGTGAAAGAAAATGCCAACATTTTACAAGATATTTCCTTTTCTTCTAAGCATTCTTAAATCGCATTACACCCTATGTCCTTTGCCTCTCCTCACTCACTGGGCGAAGGAAATGGTGTAAACACACTTTTAGCCGATCGAATGTGGATCTCTGATCCTCCGTAAACCCTCTCTTGAGCCATGGGGGCAGGTTTCAGATCAGCCAGAAGACTTCGACAGCACACAGAGATCTTGAACTCAAACGTGGGCAGTGACCCCTTAAGAGATTTTCAGGAACTGCTCTTCCAGGGGAAGGAGAAGAGTCGGTGTGAGCTAATCTGTCCCAAGTTTGGGTTCAAGCAGTGAGCCAGGCAGGCTACTGCTTTGCTTCAGAAGTTCCCCTCTTCACAAATGAAGATCCTGAGGCTTAAATGAACAAGTGGCTTGCTCAAGACCTTACAGATAAAAGTAAGGCATGGACCCAGGACCTGGGGCTGAGTTTGCCTGGCTGCAAACCTCTTTCTACTATTGCATGTGCCACATAGTAGGTGCTTAATAAACGTTCCTTGTCTGATTATCTATCCCCTCCTCTCTTTTTCGGAACTCCGGAGTTGCTGTCGAATCTGTGCTAATGGGTTTGCAAAGGAGGTGCCTCACCCTGTTCCTGTCAAGGGGATACCCAGGACTACCATCACTCAACCACCTCTGTGCAGGGAAGAGCCCAAACCATGCACCATGTGGCCTTCAGGGAGGAGAGGGAGTTCACTGGAAGTTCTGACTCCTAAGGCTTTTCTTTATTTGCTCCAGTGTGTGTGTGTGTGTGTGTGTGTGTGTGTGTGTGTGTGTGTCCTTTTGGCCAAAGGGGTTTCTTTCTACAATCACAAGTGGTACCCCTCCTCCCCCCTGCCAGAGGAGGAGAAGGAAGAGTTGCAGTCTCTCATGAATTCACAGGCTTTAGAGGGCAAAAGACCTCGATTCTGGGCAAGAGTAGAGCTCTTTAAGGAAGGAAAGCCAGTTCCGTGGGAGACCCTCACTTTTTTTCCTTCTAAATATAATTTACTATCAAGTTAGCTAACGTACAGCATATACAGTGTGCTCTTGGTTTCAGGAGTCAATTCCCGTGATTCATCG
Source organism: Panthera uncia (assembly GCF_023721935.1). Lineage (NCBI taxonomy): Eukaryota > Metazoa > Chordata > Mammalia > Carnivora > Felidae > Panthera > Panthera uncia. The sequence continues at coordinate 4,779 of NW_026058710.1, forward strand.
CTTCCATACAACCCCCAGTCCTCATCCCAACAGGTGCCCTCCTCATGAGCCCATCACCCATTTCCCCCTCCCCCCGCCCCCATCAACCCTCAGTTTGTTCTTTGTATTTAAGAGTCTCTTAGGGTTTGCCTCCCTCTCTGTTTATACCTGTTTTTTCCCCTTCCCTCCCCCTTGGTCTTTGGTTAAGTTTCTCAAATTCCACATATGAGTGGAAACATATGATACCTTTCTCTGACTTATTTCACTTAGCATAATACTCTCCAGTTCCATCCACATTGTTGCAAATGGTAGGCTTTCATTCTTTCTCATTGCCAAGTAGTATTCCATCGCAAGGAGACCCTCACTTTTCTTTCAGCCTTCATCTCAGTCCAGGGAGCTCAGAAACACCCAGAGCCTGGAGCATGGGCTGGAAGGCTGGTCACAGTCACCTCCTGTACTCATCTTCCCAAGCACCACCACGCACTTTTTGCCATAGCGGTGTTTTCCCACGGGGCCGCTCCTGCAGGGGGTTTCAGCTCAGTGTGGAGGGGCTTTCTGGTGGGAGGTGCTGAGGAGCATGCGGGGCGGGGGGCGGGGGGCGGGGGGCGGGGGGCGGGGCTGCGGGCAGGCTGGTCCACACAGGTCTGCTCAAGCTCTCCAGTTCCGTCCTTTTGGTCCAGCACACTGGCTCCGTCTTGACAGGGCAGAGGTGGGGAGGAGCAACTTCCTGACTAATCACATTCATCTTCTGGAAACTGACCTAGGGCTTTGGATATATAGTGCTTTGCAAAGAACGTTTTGTGTTTTGTGACGCGTTCCATTTGGTATTCTTACAGCCAGCTGAGCTCCGCACTGCCTCCATTTCCCGGGGCTCAGTGCAGCCTGTGAGCAGGCCAGCTAGCGACCCCAGAGCTGAGCCCAGAGCTGCAGAGAACAGGTGCTTTTCTGGGTACTGGAATCTTGTTCTCAATCTTCCCTCCTGGAGCCCTCACTATTCCTCCTACCTTCTGTCTACACAATGCCCTCAGCTCTAAGGAAAGATAAAATTGCAAATCAGATTTGCTTGTCTCTGTTGACCTGCAGGAAGCCTTTTTTATTGAAAACTAATTGGCAAATTCTATTTTAGGGATCAGCGCAAGACAACTCTTACAGGCTCACAGAGAATTCTGTTTGAGGGCAGAGCTGGAGATTTTCAAGGTCAGGGGCGCAAGCATGAGGGGAGAGGTGCCCCCCTCCTTCTCCCTCCTCTCTCCAGGTCACTGTTCATTTCTTCCTCCTTGATCACAACCCTCCAGCCACGCTCACGGCAGGGCCCACAGGGGGCACTAGAACCTCTGGGGATAACGTGGTCTGTCCCTCCTTAGAGCTTGTGTTCACCCGGAGGGCTAGGTGGGGCTGGATGTGGCTTCCAAGGCTTTACACTATCATCATTGCTGGCTCCCAACAAGACCGCAGGTACCAGGGGTGGGTTTACTCTGAAACCATGAGGCTCAGGATCAGGGCCCCTGCCCTCCTGGTTCCTGGCATATTGGTTTTTCTCTCTTAAAGAGAAAGCGCCCTCCAAACCTGGGTTCACTCCTGTATACACCTATTGGCATTTTCCTGTGGCCCGACCGACAACTTGTTAAAACAGTAACAAATCTGTCTGTGCTCAGCCTCCCAGCCGGGCTGTTGAAAATGCTGTCGTTTACCAGGGGTGAAGCCTAAGGACTTAAATACATGGAAATAAATTTAGCCTAAACCATTTAATTAAAAGAAATCTAAATATAAGTCATTCAGGGGCGCCTGGGTGGCTCAGTAGGTTAAGCGGCCAACTTCGGCTCAGGTCATGATCTCGCGGTCTGTGAGTTCGAGCCCCGCGTCGGGCTCTGTGCTGACAGCCTGAGCCTGTTTCAGATTCTGTGTCTCCCTCTCTCTGACCCTCCCCCGTTCATGCTCTGTCTCTCTCTGTCTCAAAAATAAATAAACGTTAAAAAAAATTTTTTTTAATAAAAAAATAAATATAAGTCATTCAGAAATGTTTTCAAAATGACTACTTTGAACTCTGATTTGTGTTATCAGACTTCAAGCACCTCTTGTATAGACTTCTTTAAATATTTTAAAAGAGGACTGTCTTTCTGAGTATAGTTATGGAGTTTCCTTTGTCATAGGAAAACACAGTTACATATTAACAATTAACCTACTATTTGCTACCACCACCCCCCCCCCCCCCCCCCCCGCATGGCTCCCCACCAGTTTAACCTATGGCGGTGATATCAGTAATCAGTTACTGGGACCATGAAACTAAGTGTCTAAATCCTGCCGCACCCAGAACTTTCAAGATAATTTGCCACATTCAAACCGATTTTCCTTTGGACAACCAATCCCATTTGGGGGTACACAGGGACCAGACTTTGCTCTACCGGATTCTGCCCAGATAAAGTTTCCTATTGGCTCTGCAGGACTATGGATTTTATCAGATTCCAACCAGGGACAGTGCAATGACTATAATTCTCATACCATTAACGTGGCATGTTTGGAACGTCTCCTTCTTAGAAAAGACTCAACGATTAGGAGACATCCAATTTTTTCTTCTTTAAAGCTCGGCCCCAGGAGGATGGGTTGATAAACCTTCATGGTTGCAGTCCCATTTGAGAACTTGGCCAGTATTTTCAGGGTTACTACGGAGATGATCCATGAAAATGTTCTTACACCTCCTCCTTTTTACCTTTGCTTCTGATTCTTATTTGCCCACTTCTTGTTGATTTTTCCACTTAGTTTTCTTTCTCTCTGGCCTTCCCAATGCTCTTCTCTGCTTTCCCCTCCATCTCTTCCTTTCATGGGTTTCCCTCCCACTTCTTTTTTTCTCCTCCCTTCACCTTGACTTCTCCCTCTTCTCCCTTTCTTCTTCCCCCCCCCACCTCTATTTTCTCTTCGCTTTATTCATGCTTTCACTACCCACCACCTCCTTGGCTTTTCATTTGCCGACTCCTCTCTTCCACCAGTAGGGGGAGACGTCACCGCCTGCTTTTTCCTCTGACAACTTGGTAGCAGGGCTTACACTCCAGTGCGAACACCAAGACGCCCTTCAGTGTATCATTTTCTCTAACCAGTTATATAATCTTAAGAAAAACCAATAAACACCTGGATATTGGGCAGTGACAACCCATCTACTACAAACCGAAAATTGAGAAACTCACACGATCATTCCAAAACAACCCTATAAAGGTTCCTATTTATCAAATATCAGGTTGAATCATATGAAATTGCCATTTAAAAGTCAAAAATCATCCAAATGCTGAATTCCAATGGAATAGAAGCCTGATCGCTTGTAAGAGGGTCTATGCGAAGACCCTTCTGCTGGCAGCATAAAACGACTCCTGGCAGGAATGCGAGAGCGTGTGCTGTGGTTGCAGTAAGTCACTTGACGGCTGGCTGATTTACTGCCCACATGAAGCTCTGCCATTTAACTTACAAAGAAGTTTATGTTTTCAGATGTTCAGATGTTGCACATTTTATCACTTAATGTTACAATCTGAAAACACCATAGAGATCATTCACTTTCTGTTTTTGCAGATTTTCAAGTAAAATTGCTCATGTTGGAATACCTTTTATTTCACTCTATCTGGCTCCTTGTTTGAAATATACCTAGCACACAGATTAAATGCTGTTAAAAGCAAATCTGGGAGTTTTCGAGATGGTCTTGTATACAAATCAAGAGCGAATGAAATTATTTATTTCTTCTGCTCCAATTCTGTCAAAAGTATTAGCACTGGGCATCATTTATTTCTGTTTGGCTGTGAAGGCGTGTTCTCGGGTCTTATGAGTGCTCGTTTACAGTTATAGAATCACTATAAACTTCTAAAATCTACCTAAAATGTAGGTTAGGAGGAGAGCTTTCTTTTTATTGTCATTTAACATTACTATTTAAGTGTGTGTAAGTTATTTTTCCTACTATATTAGATTTTTCAGATGATGCATGGAGAGTTCTGCAATATTTATTCACAAACTTATTTTCATAAATCAGGTAACTGCTAGAGTCAGCCTTTTTTGATACTGGATTAAAGTGCATTAAAAAATTAGGTTAAGTAAATATAACAAATGATTTTCCAACAAACAAAATTTCTAACAACCATGAACTATGTTCTTAGCTTTGTGGGTAGCATGTACTGCAAAGGATCTTTTAGTTACAAGTGCCAGATATGAGCATAAACTCTGACCCCAATGCTATACAGAACTTCAGTCATTTGACAATCAATTGAAATGTACGTACTAAAAACTGACCATAACTGGATGTCCTATGTATACATGGAAAGAACTTCAATATTAGGTATTAATAAAAGCCAATGATGAGGAAAACAGGAACAATGAAAATGTGATCTTCGGCTGGCATTGGGGTTATCTGCAAGTAATTCCAGTATGGCTCCTCAGAACGTCACCAGCACTCAGACAACAGAGGCTATACTGAGGTTACACACACCCTTTTAATGCTTTAGATGGCCCTTTGTTACTTTTCTAACATTTCCTTCCTCAGGAATTTGTAGTAGAGGGATCACTTAGGCACTAAACAACCATCCCCATCCCCAAATGGCGGGGGGGTGCTAACTCCCCCATCCTAAGTATCTTTGGGATGGGGGCCTCTGAGTGTTGGACATTTCCCTCTTGGACTGGGCAGGATTTGCATCTGGCCCTGGTTCTGACCTGTGGGGCCATGTAGAACACATCTCATCTTCCCCCCATTGGAGTGTTCACATCCAGCCTCTCCTGGAGATGTTCTGATACATTTGGAGACACTGTCAGTAGTGGGTAGGAGCCTTGAGACCAGAAAGAGTTCTCTCAGCTGTACACCAAGCGGGTGTCTCATAACAGAGGCAGCATGGAGACGTAGAGAGTGCGTGGGGCTTGAAGTCAGTTCACTTTTAGATTCATTTATGGGCAACTCACATGTGTACTTGGGAATTATTATAAAGTGACAGAAACCCAACCTACAATCACTTCTAACGTGGTAAAATTTGCATGAAAGCTAAATTTAATTAACAATTAATGAAGGTGACACAGTCACGGGTCTTGTAGACATTAATTTATTAATTCTGATTTTGTAGTTTTCATGTTTTGGAGATTGTCGTTTTTTTCAGGCCTTAAAACTTTTCACAGTCCCTGGAAAAAGCACACAGGCACTTTGCTGACAGAGTCCAATAGGCAGAATAGCCATGACTTCTGGTCTCCTGGCCCATGGATTAATTTGATCCTATCAAGGCTATCACTGCACCAAAGAGAACTGTCTCTCTAGTCCCTAGTTCCATATTCACGAAGGAGATGTGACAAAACCAGAGTGAGGAAAGAATGAGGTGTGGGAATGAAGACAGGAACAAAGTAGTATTTGTGCAGAAATTCCCCTGAGAAGGCCCTTTGAGGGGAACTTTCACACACACTCAACATTTAATGAGCACCTCCTGTGTGCCAGGCTGTGTCATCCCCTGGGGCTGGGAGAGTGGGACAGAAAGGGGTCTCAGTTCCAATCACCATCCAGGAAGGCGGTCACCACTCACCCCTTCTTACTTCATGGTTTAGGAACTGGAGACTTTTGGGATTAAGGGACTTGCCCATGATGCTGCAGCCCTCAGTGTCAGGACCGGCAAACGCAAGCCCAGGGGCCGTGATGCCAACTGAGCTCTCTCCCTACCTTTCCCCTCTGCGTTGAGTACTTAAATCGGTCCATTTGCAAAGCTTTCTCTTTGACTGTTTTACAGCTTTATTCTATCATCCTCACTAGTATCCAACTAGACCAAGAGACTTGATTTGACTTGGTGAGGGCAGAGCTCACAGGGGTCAGGGGAGAGAAATTTAGGAAAAGATAATAAATGTTGATTTTCACTTGATCTTAGCCAAAAGACTGAGAAGCGATAAATGTTGATTTAAAATAATAATCTTCCAGCATGAGAGATGAAATTGGGTTAATATCTCAGATGACAAACATGAACAACTCACAGTTTTTTAAAAAATGCCAGATCGACTGATACTTCTAGGATAACTAACAAAACTGACTCACATCTCTACTATTTCAAAGTGAATCTCTACAAACCATGTCATTCTTTCCTAAGTACAGGGAAGCAAACCTTCTTTAGGCTTTCCCAGCTACCTGCAGGGCCCCACCCCACCACCCCCAGCTATCTATGGGCACACACATGCCACAATCAGCTTCCCCCTGACCTGCCCCTCTTCCTGTGTTTCCTTTTGGCGACTTACATGATCACCTTATCACTAAGCTGAAAGGCGGGGACCATCCCTGGCTTCTTGACTCCAGACCTCCAATGTGACCATCTCCAAATCCCAGACTTGCTGCCTCTTTTCCGAACCACTTCTGCTATCCTGCTATCCGCTAGGCTTTCTGTGAGGGTCTCCTTCTGTTTTCCCTGTCTCCATACTAACACGCCTCCCTCTGTGCCCCAAAGAGCTTCCCGGGCTCCATTAACCCCACGTGAAAATCTAATGGTATTGCTCACTGAACTGAGTCTCTGCAGTGGCTCCCTGCCCCGTTATAGAACAAAATCCATGCTGGTTTTAAGGCACCCAAGGCTCTTCACACGCTTCCCCTCCTGCCTGCTTTGCAACCCACACCCTGTAACTCAGTCCTCTTGCTCCCGCAAAAGCACACGAGTCCACCCCATGTATGCCTGGGCCTCTGTGCTCTGCATGGAGCATCTCTCCCACCTCTGGGTGGCTATTCGTTGTAATCAATATTTTAATATTTGGCTCAGACGTCATCTCCTCCAGGAAGCTTTGCCTGAAACCCGAGCACTTGTTTTTGGAGCTCTATGACTCCCCAATCTCTCGTTTGCTGGCACATTGTTGAAATCCTCCATGCACCTGAATATGAATATTTTCTGAACAGATCATGTCTTAGTTGAGTCAAATTGACGTGAGGTTTTTCAAGAAAAAATTTTCTTGGTGTTAAAGCAAAATATGGCTCAAAAATCATTCCTTTTAACCCAAGCTTGTAGAGAGTTCAGGAGAATCTGAAGACTATGGGGATGTTTTTCAATGCTAGCTTATGATTAAATCACCTCCAGGGGATTCTGACTTCATTGGGCTCAAGATATCAGCATTGTGATTCTAAAGTGCATCCACGGCTGAGGCCCACTGGATTGTGGTAAACTCAGCTGCCAGACGTAAGGGCCAGATCTGAAGACATTCAGCTGACACCAATTTGAGGGCTTTTGAAGTTGAATGAGTGGAAAGCAGCCAGGTCTTGAACCATTGGCTGTGTGACTTTGAGCAAGCCAGTCATTATTCTAAAGCCTCCATTTCATGCTTTGTAAAACGGGAGTATTTTGCAGGTTGTTGTTGGCATTAAATGAGATGATCCTTGCAATAACAGTTTCAATACTGTCCACACTCTGCCAGTTGCAAAAAGTGATAAACACAGTATAATTCTCTACCAAATAAATTTGGTTCCATTTTTAGAACTGCCTGAAATTTACCTTGTGATTCTGACGAATTCAACTTTAAGGGATTTAAAGCCAGTTTTCACATTCGTCTGATTGATTGGGGACTGGAACGCCAGAACTTTTTTTTTTTTTTTTAATTGATCGTGAGCTCTAATTACATCCAATAAATGAAATAGATAAAAAGGAAGACGATGGATTGCTTGTGGACAAATTGCTCTTAGTGATTATGCATGTTTCCAAAAGAGCAAAAGGTGAGTTCCTGGGTGTCCACTGCTATATCAGACACTAGAAAACCTGAAGGGTTTCAGGTTCCTTCTTGGCAGGCACTGCTGGTTCTGATGTGTCGGCTCAGTGTGCAGTGAGGGTTGGGGTGTCTGTTATAGGCAGACTAAGCAAGTCAAAGGAAAGGAAGAAATGTTACTGTTTGCCTCAGAGAATTAGCTTATTGTCAATCTTGAAATATTTTAGCTCCAGATTTTGACAATTCTTGGAAACTGCTTGATAAGTATATTTCTCTTGGTCCTGGCGTTACTCAAAGTAGGAGAAAGCAAAGCAAACGGCACGGGGCCTGCAGCCCCCGCTGAAGTCACTTTGCTAGTCTCCCAGCTCTCTCCTCTGGGGGAGTAACGTGCATTTCACAGCGCTTGAGAAACACAAAACACCCATTTCCCCCTTCAGGGCTCACCCCACATGTTCCTTCACTCTCACCATGGTCCTGGGCTACTTCTTCCTTCTCCCTTCACTTCTGCAAATTACTCTCATTTTCTATCTGCTTTTACTTTTTCAGGCTTAATTTTTCCTCCTTTCACCTATTTCCATAATAAAACAATAATGATGTATGACCAAAGAGACAATGGCAACAAATTAGGCAACCTCATGAAATAAACTCCTAGAAAGACACATACTATTGAAACTGACTCAAGAATAGAAAATCTGAATGGACCTGTAATAGGTAGTGAGTGAATTAGTAATCAAAAAACTAGCCACAAAGAAAAGCTTGGGACCACATGGCTTTACCAGTGAGTTCTACCAGATCTTTTAAAAAGAATCCCAGTTCTTCAGCAACTCTTCCAAAAAGAAGAAGAAATACTTTTCAACTCAGTCTATGAAGCTATTATTAACCCTGACACGAACAACAAACAAAAATATCGAAAGAAAAGGAAACTGCAGACCAAAATCTTTTATGAACATAGATGTAAACATCCTCAACAAAACACTAGCAAACCAAATCCAGAAACATATAAAAGAGATTATACACCAGGGCTAAGTGGGGTTTATCCTAGAAATTTGAGAAACAGGAGACAAATGAGAAGGGGAGGTTTGGTATGAAGTCCAGACTGCAGCACATCCCCCATTCCCGTGCCAAGTGCGGGGTCTCCAGTCTGCATCAGGGTGGGTGGGAGGCGTAGGAGGAACCAAGGGTCATAGCATTTACCCTCTTCCAGGGGGAGCTGGCTCCCTCTCCTGTGTATGGGGACTGAGAAGTTGTTCTCTGCTCTTCTGACCTATCTGTCAAGCTGCAACAATCAGAGACTCACAGAGAGCTTTGAGCTGGTTGGGGCTTCAGGGACAAATTAGTCCCAGCTCCCATTTTGTAGCTGGGGAAAACTGAGGGCCACAGAGGCAGGTGAACTTGCCAGTAGTCAGGGAGATAACTGGTGGGAGCCAGGACTGAAGCTCTCACTCCCCGCTTCCCATCCAAGCTCTTTCCTTCACCTGAATCATGTCCATTGCTGCCCAGTAGCTCAGAGTGGATGAAACTGACCTGGCTGATCTTGTCACCATGGATATCAGGGAGATGATGATGATAATAATAATAATAATAATAATGATAATACAGTAATACTTAAATATAATTCTTACTTTGTGCTAGGCAAGGTTTTAAGTGCTTTACATGCATTAGCTCACTTAATCCCCACAGAAATCCTACAAGGTAAGGATATCGATATGTTCCCATTTTATGGATGAAAACACTGAGGCAGAGAGAAGTTAGGCAACTTGTCAAGGTCACTCATCTAGAAAGTGTCAGAAGTCTGGCTCTTTGCACAGTTAATCCCCATCTGCTCTTCATTTAAAAAAAAATTTTTTTTAACATTTATTTATTTTTGAGAGAGACAGAGATGGAATGCAAGTGGGTTAGGGGCAGAGAGAGAGGGAGACACAGAATCTGAAGCAGGTTCCAGGCTCTGAGCTGTCAGCACAGAGCCCGGCGTGGGACTCGAACTCATGAGCTGTGAGATCATCACCTGAGCCGAAGTCGGTCCCTCAACCGACTGAGCCATCCAGGCGCCCCCTCATCTGCTCTTCAAAAGGAGGTTAAGAAAGGCCTCTTTAAAGCCTGGTGCTTGACTGTGAAGTGCCTCCCATGTGAAAGAGACGTCTCTGCACACTTTTTACCACTGCTGGAACACCTTGGCCCAGGGACCAGTCTCCAAGACTGTGCAATATACCAAACCTGGAGTGGACATGCCAGGATTTTTAGATTTTGTCTCTGACAGGGACAGGGTGGGCCATGGGACTCAGTGATGTACAGCTTCTCTACTGTGGAGAATAGCTCTCCATGGGAGGCAGGGGGAGACGCTGGTCCAGAAAGTGTAAGCAAAATGTCATGAATCTGAACTTAGGGGCACAGATCTGAACACATTAGGCACAGCTGGAGTGTTACTGTACTGGAAGGTGCCCGGGGGACGATCTGTGCCTTGGTCATTCCTTTCTATCCCGTGGCACTTTCAGTGTGCTGTCCCACTACCTCTTCAGGAAAGATCTGTGTATGGCTGGTCAAAGAAACGAATGAAATTCTGCCCCTCTGTGTGTGCTGGTGGCCGGGTGGTGCTGGGGGACATGGTGTCTTCTACCTCCACGTGGGTGAGCAAGGTAGAGGTGGCATGAAGTCAGGGTGCAGTCAGCCTTGGCAGGTCCCTGAGGGTCACAGGTCCTCAGTCAGTCCCCCCCCCCCCAGACTCAGGATGCCACGGCTCCTGTGGTGGGGACTGAGCAGGACTTGCTGTGGGTCAGAGCTCTTCCCGAGTCCCTGATCTGACTGGCACTTAGGGCATGTGGACGTCATATGCAGCTGCCCACACTTGTGGCTCATCTCCAGATAGAGGGGAGAACATAAGGGCAAGGAGCCCTAGGTTTTTAATATCCTCATGCTTCCTAAGAGTTTAAGCCAGAGGCTTTGGATTGAATGATAAGGGCTTAGCAACGGCAGCTGCTTCACCGTTACGAGCTTCTTCTTCATCTTGGAAGTGTCCTCTATGAACAATCCATATGGCATCAAGCCCAGTGCCTCAGGGTCACTGGTTACTTGGGAGGTGGCCTTCCCATAGGAATAGGCAGTGGCACCATAACCATTCCTGCCGGGCCAGTTCCCTCGGGGGTATGCCCTTAACTGGGGTTATGGTGTGGTCTACTTAGAACAGACTCCAGAGAGCACAAGAGCAGTTTGAGGAATCTGATTAACCATACGGAATGAAAAGACCTCCCTGTGTCCCTTGTGAAACCTGCCCTCTCTGGCTCTCATAGAGGCACATAGTAGGTAGTCAATAAATGTGTGCAATTAATAAATTATGCCCTCATCTCAACATAAAGTGGCTTAATAGTGTCAACAGCTTGAAGGTAGCCTTGCTTACTTTTTAAATCTAGTGAAAGTACACTGCATGGTGGGATCAGTACCATGGGAGTCACAGGGTAAAACTAACGTAAGTTCGTTGGTTTTGACAAGGACCACTGCCGTCAGTGGTGTCCCCTAGTGCAGGTTCCTACTACTTCCTTTCCGTATGTGTTTGTGTCCTGTCCCCGGACACTGCCTCCTTGAGGGCAGATGGACTGCACCCCACAGACCTTGCATCCCTACCACAGTTGAGTCCTCAACACAGTAGGGACTCAGGAAGGATTACTGAACTAATGAGAGGTCATATACACAATGTGAAAACATGCGCACACACCACAGAAGTGATCAGTGGATGCCGTGGTCAGAATTCGTTCCAGGACATTTGTTGTGCACCTGTAAGTGGCTGAGAAAGACTACTGAGCACAGACACAGCGGTCTTTAGTGCCTGTTCACTTGAAGGAGGAAGTGTTGGAAGTGAACGTGGGCATTAGAGTCATCAGACTGGTTTGTATCCACAAATTAGTGGCTGTGTACCCTTGGGCAGAGATGATCTGCTTCTCCTAGCTTAAAAAGAAAAGCAAGAGACAGGCATGCCCAGTTGCCATTGTTGGTTTGGATTAAACAAGATTCTGATCATCAAGTGTTTGAACACAGTCGGTGCTAAATAAATATAATCTCCTGTTTGCCTCTCTCCTTTCTCTCTCATTTTCGTCCTCTGAAAAATAAGGGGGTGACCCTTAAAGGTCACTTATGTGGGTGAGCGGGGACAGAACAAGATGTCCTGTGACCACTTTCAGAGTAGAGTGGCAAGGACTGTGACACGCATGTACTTTCCTTTAAAGGAGGTGCTCTATTAGCGAAGCAAAGCACCTCAGCACAAATTAGACACCACCACTACCAACAAGTTAGTCCCAGCAAGCTTCTGCTGGGGGCTGGAGCCTAGTTCCAGGGTCATAAACACAGCTACAGGGTTGCTGGCATTAAGCATGTTCCTTTAGCCCTGAATGCTTACAGAGACAGTCTTGAGACTGTGGGCTTTCACCTTGCCCTTCTTTATAAGCAGAAACAAAGTGCCCAGGAGGCTGTCATTTTCCCAGTCTACTCCAGAAGGCGGGTCTTTGTTTGTTATGGAAACTCTCTTGTGGGTGATTCCCTTCTACAAAGAACAAACAGCTCCTGGGTGGCCACAGACTGGGTCCCTTTCAGAAACACGGAACTTCTTTAGGGAAATCTGTTCCAGATAAAGTGAAGCCATTGTCTTCCAGACGCCTAAGGAGTTTTAAGGGATGGATGGTCGGAGCCGGGCCTGGCTGAGCTTTCGGGTACCCACAGAGGGACTCTTGCCCCTGTCCCAAGTCTCCAACCTGCAGCCTGGAAACCAAGCATGCCGTTCCATACCTCACAGGACCCCTATGAGACCTCTTGGAGAGGCACTAACTCACTTTTGGCTGTGAATCAAGAACACCTTGTCTGATTTAGTGTATTGAGATATGCATGACTGAGCTAAGGTCACGGCTGAAAGTGGGGAGAAGTGGCCACCCACTGTACGCTTAAAGAGGGGGTGGGGAGGTGAGCACAGATTGAGGCAAAGGGACAAAAAGGGAC
>NW_026058711.1:0-17301 GCF_023721935.1 Panthera uncia
TAGTGATTGTCTGGTTGGGAAGGAGGTATGACCTGGAATCAACACTAAAACTACAGATGGGCATGCTCAGGGATGTGGAAGAAGGAAAGTAAAGAGATCTGAGGAAGAGATAGAACTTCTCCTTGGTTGGGGATTAGCAAGTCCTTTCTGGACCCTGAAGGGTAGATAGTGATAAGAAATGAAATCTACATAAAATTAATAGTTTTAGTGCTTTTATATTTGTAATAACTGCTAATTAAACAGAACCAAGAAGTATAGAAAAGTACAAAAAAGAAAAAAATTTAAAGTACACCAAATCTTACTTCCTAGACATAAACATTGGAGAGGAAGTTTATCTTTACATCAGAAATAGAGATTGGGTGGCTCAGTCGGTTAAGCATCCAACTTCGGTTCAGGTCATGCTCTCACGGTTCATGAGTTGGAGCCCCGTGATGGGCTCTGTGCTGACCCCTTGGAGCCTGGAGCCTGCTTCAAATTCTGTGTCTCCTTCTCTGTTTGCCTCTCACCTGCTCATACCCTGTGTGTGTGTGTCTCTCTCTCTCAAAAAATAAACATTAAAAAAAAAAAAAGAAGGAAAGAAATGGAAGTTGAGAGGATCCCAACTCAGGACATTCCCTTCCAGATGAAGGAAGCTGTGTGAGGATGGAGTGAAGGTGCCTTTAGGTTGGAGATGTTCCATCAGCAGAGATGAGGGCCCTGCCCTCCCTGAGAGGAAGGGAAGTGTCACCTGGGGCAGTGAAAACGGACACACTGCTTGCAGAGTGGGACAGGGGTGGGGTGGAGTGGGGTGGAGCAGAATGGGCTCTGCCTCTGCCTGCCCTTTGTCCTGTGACCCGCCTGGGTGAGCAGATAAGCTTTGCTGGATCTTTGTGTTCTGTGTGTCACTCCTGAGCACAGAGCGTATTGAAGCGTATCAGGCAGCCTGCTGTGGAATCTTAATGAGCAAGAGAGATCTGGAGAGGAAGATCAGGTTCCTTTTCTCTTCCCCCTCTGGTCTCACCCCTCCCCTTCTCCCAAAAACCCAACATTTCTGCCTATTTGTAGATTTATGTGAGGCAGAAGGAGCATAGTTAGCAGTGACATTGGGGGAAAAGACCTCTTTGGGTCCAACTGAAACTAAGGGTTACTTAGAATATTTCAGCAGAATTTAGGGGCCAACAATGTTTGAATGTTAAGAGTCCCTTTAAGATAATCAAGCCCAAGTGTTTTCAGTGCATCCTTCTTTGTTTACTTTTTAAGCTGGGCATCCTTTTGTCAAGCAGCATCTTCACTGAAAGCCCAATATGGACACCAACAAAAAAGAGGCTGCCCTAATTGAAGCAAAGAAAGAAGATTCTGCCAGTTGAGCCCTTGGTCAACTTACCCTTATGCCTGGGATTGAAGTTAAATGGGGATTATCATACTTGCCTTTCAGGACTGTTAGGACCAAATGTGGTGATGCATGTAAAGCTCTCAGGATTTCATAATGCTGGGAGGCGCTGAGGACTTCCAACAGGCTTGGGGTTCGCTCTGGGCTCTGCTGGGGATGAGGGGAGCTGGAGATGGGGCTTGGAAGATGACCCTGGAGGGTATCCAGGCAGGCAGTTGTCATTCTGACACTTTGTCCTGTAACCGAACATGAGTTCACTCCTTGGTGAGTCACAGAGAGAAACTACACCAGGTAGAGTTGTTGCACAAAGTAAACTTTATTTGCAGCAAATAAGGAGGTCATGGGGAATAACTTCCAAGGCTATGACCCCTGAGCAAGGGTGATTGGTTCCTTTTATTTAGGATTAGGATGAATATTTAGATATGGAAGCCTTGTCATTCTATGTAGAGGTGGGCATAAGGTCGCTCACTCACCTTAAGGAAGCATGGCTATATATACATTGTATGTTATGTAAATGAGGTTTGTGTTCCTTCTTGGGCAGAAATTTTAGTATTATAGTGAGATAAAGGTAATTGCTGGTCATTCCAGAGGTCACTCCATGGTCCATCTATGCAGGTATGAGTTGGGGGTTTAGCTCAAACTGGACTGGGTGGTCTGGGCCATCAGAGCTCTTCCTTCAGGCAGTTATTGCTTGAGGGATGGTTTCTGTTTTCATCACAGCATGTTATGCCCTTCTTTTAAGAGGAAAGAGCTTTAAGGAAAACTGTGGGACCAATGTCAATGGGTACAAGCAGGTGAGCGGCAAAGGTCAGGTCTTGGAGTTTGGCTGGTGACAATCCTAGCCAACTCCTGCCTCTGGCAGGCAGCACTCAATTCAACATACTCTTCCTCTCTACCCAAGTCCCACCACCATCCTAGGTGACCTCAGTGTCCCTGGATTTACACTCCTCCTCAGCCCGACAATCCCTTTTATTTCTTTAATTAATTTTATTTTCTTTATTTATTTTCTTTAATTAATTAATTAATTTAAGTAATCTCTATACCCATCATGGGGCTCTAACTCACAACCCTGAGATCAAGGGTCGCATGCTCTTCCAATTGAGCCAGCCAGACTCCCCTGGGATCATCTTTTATAACAGTAGGAGTGACTAGTGTTTATGGCACCTTGCTTCATGCCAAGCACTGTTCTAAGGTCTCCACACATGTTATCTCATTTTATGCTCCAACAGCCCTTCAGAGGGAACACTATTATTCTACCATTTACATTTGGGGAAACTAGCATAGAGAGGGTAGATTATTTGCCCAAGGTGAGGCAGGTCCTAATTGCAGAGCTAGGATTTGATGCAGGCACCTATGTGTCAGGACCTGCACTCACCAGTGCTTTCCTCACCCATGACATCTCAGCTGTGACATCTCACTCCCCAGCCACAGCTTCTCTCTACCCCTGCTCTTCTGTCTTACAGAGACTTCTAGGCCTTTTTTGTAACTTCCTATTTGCACTCAGTCCCTTAGACCCTCCTGTCTTTACTTCCTTATCATCCCAAATCCTTGAGCTAGTACTAACAAACTCACCAGCTCTCTGAAACCCTAGACCTGCAACCATGTCTGGTGAAAACCCAGCTTCACCTATCTGGAATGAAAAGAAAAATGGCTCTTTTGAAAGCTGGCTGCTTTGGAACCTTCTGGAAGTCTGTCAAAGTCTTCTAGAGAAAGTTGCTCCTTTGTTTAGAGAAGCTCCTTCTAGAGCCTTTAGGTGAGACACAGAGGTGGGCGGGGCTAAAGCAGAAGAGCAGGAGCGGTCAAGGGAGTTACTCCCCACATTGGTTCTAGTGAGCCTTCTGTGGTTTACTTACCATGTTGTGAAGGGTTTCCATTCCCTCCCACCCAGGAAGGGCCACAGTAGGGCGAATCATGAAGGACTTTGTTCAATATTCCCCATGGAGTATGAGAGGGAGTAGTTATACTCCTATCTTAAAATCCTCACCCACCTGTAAAATGCAATCCAGAGTCCTTAACTTGGACTTTCCTATAGCTCTTCACCCATGAGGATCACACTTCTACACACATACTAGCTTCCCAGTTCACCTCAAACACCAGGTACAGTCCGGCCTCAATACCTGCCTTTGCACCTATATTCTCCCTGCTGTAACACACACCTCTAGATCTCCAAGCAGTCTGCTCCTTCATTTCATTCAGTCTTTGGTCAAATGTCATCTCTCCAGAAGGCTTCCCCTGACCTGCCTGGCTAAAATTGCACCCTGTCACTCTCTATCTCCTCACTCTGCTTGAATTTTCTTCAAGCCCCGATCATTACCTGGTATTAAACAAAGCATAATTTACAAAGAGTCAAAAAAATCTGGCTCTCACACAAGCAAGCATCCAGTGGGACGTGTCAGTGATTTATTTAACTCATTAGTGAGGGCATCAGCAGGATGCCAAAGCTGGTTCAAAGGGGGTATGAGAACCTGATACATATAATCAATTGAAAAAGAGTGCTGGAATAAGATTGCAGAGTTAGATGCCAAATTGGTTAATGTCCCATAGCAAAATAAAACTACAGTCTTTGGGGTTATCTTTTCTTCCAGACAGAAATCATTTGCATCTCTGCTGGACAAAAATCATTTGCAGCTTATCCATCTTCTTTAAATCAACATTTCACTTCTTAGAGTCTGGACCCTAATAGCAAATGGCCAAACAAAAGTTACTCTTCTAGAACAGCACTGTCCGAAAGAACTTTCTACAATGAAAGAAATGTTCTATAGCTGGGCTATCCAGGATGATACCCCTAGCCTCATGTGACTAGTCATCTCTTGTGATTGGTGTAACGGGGAAACAAAATGTTAATATTTATTTAAAGTTCAATAAATGTAATTGAAATATTACATACATATTATATTTATGTATATGTTAATATAATATGGAATGTAATATAGGCATAGAATATAAATTAAGTAATATAATATAAATATAAATTATTTGTAAACATAATTTCTTGTATTAAATATATTTTATTAATTCATATAAAGTTAATATGAATTTTAATATAAATTTTAGCAGCTACCCTTTTGGACAACAAAGCCCTAGGAAGTCAGATGATATTAGGTAGCTCATTAGAAAATGCTGTAGCTGGGGTACCTGAGTGGTTCATTTGGCTGAGCATCCACTCTTGATTTCAGCTCAGGTCATGATCTCACAGTTTGTGAGCTCGAGTCCCACATCAGGCTTTGTGCTGACAATGCAGAGCCTGCTTGGGATTCTGTCTCCCCCTCTCGCTGCCTCTTTCCTGCTTCCTCTCCAACTCTCTCTCTCTCTCAAAAAAAAAAAAAATACTGTCGTTCAGGACTTACTTTCATGTTTGGAATAATTTTCCTTAATTCTAAAGTCATATTATATGTTTACTTGTGTTGCTTGTTGTCTTTTGTCCCTACTAGAAAGGCAGTTTTGTAATGGCAGGGACTTAGTGTTGTTTTCTGCATCTCCCCAGCACTTAGAAGGGGTGCCTGGGGCATGGCAGGTGCACAATCAGTAACTGTTGAATGAATAAATAAACATAGGGAGGCTGGAGTCTTACCAAACACCAAAGCAATAAGGCTCTCCCCATGATTAATTTTGGCTGATGAACTTTAACTGGAGTGAAACCTGATATCTCATTTTAAATGGTTTTCTTAGGGCACCTGGATCACTCAGTCGTTTGAGTGTCCGACTCTTGATTTCGGCTCAGGTCATGATCCCAGTGTTGTGAGATCATCAGGATCTTCTGCATTGGGCATAGAGCCTGCTTAAGAGTCTCTCTCTCTTCCCCTTCACCCTTTTCTCTCTGTCCCTCCCCCGCTTGCACTTGCTGTCATAAATAAATAAATAAATAAATAAATAAATAAATAAATAAATAAGTAGTTTTCTTATTCTGTAAGGTAATTCCTTGCTGTGACCCTCAGATTTTCAGTGAACATATGTGGCTCTGGTTAATGGTTCTGTAGTGGGGGCAAGGTGAAGAGTCAAGGGGGCAAGGTGGGGGCAAGGGAGAATGCTGGGCCTGGAGGATGGTGATGAAATGCTGGCAGTGAGGGAGGATTGTGCTGGGTGCAGACATGAATGGCCAGAGTAGACAGAGGACTCCCTAGAGGAATAGGACCTCAAAATACCAGGGAGGACCTCAGGCACCCCAAAGTTAAAGAAAGGTGGATCTACTTGTGCTAGTGTACTAGGGTAGACAACTTGTAGTAAAAATAGTCCTGTGATCTTGGTGGTTGAATATGGTAGGTTCCCAGGCAGGGCCCCAACCTTAGAGGACAGGGCCTAGTGGAGGTAAAACCACTTCTTCATCTATTTATATAGAGTGAAGGTGCAATGGAGGCAACCCACAAACCATTTTCTTCTGTATTTGGTCTGCTTTGGGGCCTATGTTTCAATGTGGGGGGTGTTTACTCATAATTTACATGGGGTCTACCAGAAGCTCTGATGCTCTGGGTACAAAGAAACTATGAGACCACAAGGCCAGACTCCCCTTTCTACTGCCTCCCCGTTCCTGACCCCATGCATTCCTTTATCCTTGGGGGCCACCTGGCTGACTCTAGTTCCCAGCATCTTTCCACAGCACAGGTGCCTATTCTTTTGGCCCACAACTTCCCTGGGGCAGGGAGGTAGGTATTTCTGCCCAAAGGCCTCTGACCCCACTTTTCTAGGCCACATAAAAGATGTGGCCTGTCTCCTAAGGATGGAAATGGTGGCAGGGCTGGCATTGGGAAGAGGCCAGGGTTTCATCTGTAAGGCTTCTTGGCTGCCCATGGATGGCTGAAGATTGTAAGTTGAGCAAAAAGGACTGTTTCTGTCTCTCCTCAGGCTGGTCATCGAATGCTCTCAGTAAATGAGATTATTAGGTTTTTGAGGCACACCATCCTTGGGAGGACGAGGACCCAGAGTCATTACTAGGGTAGTATCTCCCAGAAAGACAACATGTCAGTTACTAAGGATTTTCAGCAGTCACATGGTCTCACCACTCGTTGTGCAGAGGACAGACCTGGGCTTGGAGATGAAGGGACTGCCTGGGGCACAGAAAACAGTAGCAGAACTTGGCCTTGAACCCCCTTGAGCCCCTGGAACCCCCCATTCCCAAACCTCCCTTGAAAGTGCTGGTTCT
The DNA here is from genome assembly GCF_023721935.1 of Panthera uncia. Taxonomy (NCBI): domain Eukaryota; kingdom Metazoa; phylum Chordata; class Mammalia; order Carnivora; family Felidae; genus Panthera; species Panthera uncia. The sequence continues at coordinate 6,507 of NW_026058711.1, forward strand.
TTGGACTTGTTCCCGGTCCTCCTGCCCTTTTCTCTACCATCAAAAGTGCCAAGGTGAAGTGGAAGGAGGTCAGATGGTGGGATGTGAAGAGATGCCTTTTTAGGCTGCAGGGACCTGCATTTTGGGGCTGGAGCTAGATAACTTGTCCATGAGGTCCTCATCTCTGGTGTGATCTCATCCCATGTCACTCTGCGGTCTGAGCTAAGGGGCTTGGGCAGGGTGGCAGATGTTGGTCTCAGGCTGTGCCTAGGATGGGGGTCTCTGTGTGCCATTAGTCTACACACGCCTGATGTACGTACTGTACTCTCTTCTCCCATCCCTGGGGATTCTCTGTACACTCTCCCTTTCCATCTAACAAGGGGGTCCACCAACATCAAAGTTGGAAGTGTCCTTAGAAATTGCCCAACCCCCTCATTTTACAGCCTGGAGAGAGAGGCCCAGGGAAGGGAAGGAGCCTGGCCACACAGCCAGTCAGCCAGTCAGTGCAGAACTGGGACTAGAGGCTGAGGCTTCTGAAACAGCCAGGGGTTTTCCAGGGCTTCAGGTTATCTCCTGGCCATTATCTTATCTTGTCTTATCTTGTCTCATCTCGTTAAGAATAAGGGACTGAAGAGGCAGTCCTGAGATGGGATCTTCAAATCAACTTTAGAGAAGTTCTTGACTTGTACAGTATATCTTCTGAAATAGACCCTTCCCTATTTCCATGACCCTCTCCCAAGCCCAGGTGTGGAAACCACCCCAGGCCTGCTTCCCTCCCAGGTGCCCCTCTGCTGGTCAGGCTGCCTGTGTGGGGTCCTCAGACAAAGTCTGGGCAGGGAAGGAGTGAGTAATAGTGGGCACAGCTGAGCTGTACTCCTCTGAGCTTGTGTTCCTGGAACCAAAGAAGATGGACAGGATGGGTCCTTTGGGATTTCATGGAATTCTCTAGAAGGGAAGGTGGAGGGAGATTGGAACAAGGGCAATGGCTGAGGCCTCTTGTTGCCCCAGGTGGATGAGGGAGTATAATGGGGCCTCATCCTACAGGGAGTCTTCCAAGCTTGGATTCCTTACAGCAGAGGCAATTCTCAGATTGCATTTGGTTCATTCAATAAGAATGCTTTTGTTTGTCATAGAAACTGAACTCAAACAAGCTTAGGCAGTTAGTAATATGCCCATTGACCCCATCAAAGGAGGGACGCAGACACTAGGAGCACAGTGAGGTGAGGCTTTAATCAATGTTCTTGGAAGAGTGGATATCTGACGGACAAGCACACTTGAGGCAGTTACAGCAGACAATTTATCTCCTAGCGTGCAAGTCCCTCCCCCCTGGTTCCTCATTGGCTGAATCCAGAGGTTATAGCCTTACCTGGAAGTTGCTTATGCCCATGTAAGGCAAAAGTAGTCAGATTGGAACAAATATACATTCCCTGAGGTGATGCAGAGACTTTCAGTCCATCCTCAGTTTGTTCTTTGGCTCATGCTCATTGCAAAGCCCAAGAAAATAAGCCCTCGAAATGGAGAGGAGAAGAAGAACCAGGAAGTGAAGTGTCTAAGGGTTTGAGATGCCATTGTGTGTGTTTGTGTGTGTGTGTGGGGGGGTGTTGTACATATTTCTAACAGGTTGTAAACCTAATGTTAGACAACACAGCTTTTATTTGGTATTTCTGAAAATGAATATCTCCCTTACTTCCCACAAGGCCAAGAGAGAAAGGAGGTTATTGGAAAGACACTGGGCCTTCCCTGTCACCGAATTGTGGAGAAGCTTTTCTCACGTTAACAAATCATGTACCTACTGACTTCAGGGACATGGGAATTTGCATGCAGCCAAGACCCTTCTCCCATCTTTCATTCTCTGCTCATCTGTGTGTCAGCCCCACTTTCTAACGGCTTCTTTCATCTTAGGGGACACAGTGCTGACCACTGCCCAGTGTCCCACAGTTCAGAGCTTTGCCCCAAGAGATGGATGGTTCCCTTTTCTCCAGGTTCAGTTGGAGAAATCCCTAAAAGGATTCCACCCAACCTGAGTTGGGTCAGGTGCCCACCCATAGCCCAGATTACAGGGTCAGGAACTATCTCCAGAAAACAGTGAGCCAGGGACTTTTTTAGAATGCTCATTGATGTCTCCTGCATGCCCTGTCCTGTCGGGGCTGAGCTGTGAGCAGCCTGGGACTTGGGGCAATCATGGTTGAACAGGAGAACAAAGCACAAGGCAGAAGAGTTCTAGGCCTAAAAGAGAGAGATGGTGCTCTGGGATGTGACTTGTTTAATGATCAGCTAGAGAGAACAGAATGCACAAAAGCTTAGAGGGAACTGTGTGTGAACATCTAGTACATGAGGCAAGTAGCAGGTGGCAAGCCATAAGAACAAGGTTCTGGAGTCTCAGAGGGCACATTGTATCCTGGTTTTTTGTTTTGGTCACTTCATATTATATACATTTCTCATTTGCTATAATATTTATATTTGTCTTTTAAAAGTAGTTTTTAGGGGTACCTGGGTGGCTCAGTTGGTTAAGCATCAGACTTCGATTCATGTCATAATCTCGCAGTTCATGAGTTTGAGCCCCGTGTTGAGCTCTGTGCTGACAGCTCAGAGCCTGGAGCTTGCTTCAGATTCTGTGTCTCCTTCTTTCTCTGCTTCTCCCCCACTCACAATCCATCTTTCTCCATCTCTCAAAAAATAAATTAAAAAAATTAGATTTTAAATTATAAAAGTGACACATATATATGTTAAAACAAAATGCAAACAATTCAAAAAGGAATAAAAGATGAAAAGTGAGTCTCCATTTTCCCCCAGGCTGCCTTCTTCAAGGTAACTGCTTTTTACAGTTTTCTTGGGAATTCTTCCAAAAACTTTTAATGCATATATAATTGTGTATATGCATATATTTTTAAATAGACAAGTGGGATGGTACAATGCATATTGTTCTGTACCTTGCTTTTTTCACTTGATGCTGTATCGTGGAGATACTTTTTTATTAATATATAGAGATTGCTCATTCTGTTTCAAGAGTGGGATGGTGTTCTGTAGGGGAGCTGGAGTGGGGCTTGTTCAACCAGTTTCCTGTGGCATGGACTTACTACTTACTTCCAATTTATTGTCAATAGAAACAATACTTCATTGTGCCTTTTAGCACATTCATCTTTGTGCATAGGTGGAACTATTTTTGTACATTCAATTCCTAGCAGTGGAATTCTTGGAGTATATCATAGCATATACATTTAAAGAGGATACATAGTATTAAATCAAATTGTTGCAGAATATAAGAACATATGCATTTTAAAATGTGATAAAGATTGGGGCGCCTGGGTGGCGCAGTCGGTTAAGCGTCCGACTTCAGCCAGGTCACGATCTCGCGGTCCGTGAGTTCGAGCCCCGCGTCAGGCTCTGGACTGATGGCTCGGAGCCTGGAGCCTGTTTCCGATTCTGTGTCTCCCTCTCTCTGCCCCTCCCCCGTTCATGCTCTGTCTCTCTCTGTCCCAAAAATAAATAAAAAACGTTGAAAAAAAAAATTAAAAAAAAAAAATAAAATGTGATAAAGACAAGTTGCTCTTCAAAGAAGTCCCATAAATGTTAATATTTCAAAACTTGGATAGGACCATTTTTTGCCCATATTTTTCTGTATGCTTGGATATTTAACACACATGCACAAGAAGTTACAATGTTTATACTCCCATGAACAGTAAATAGCATGCCCCATGCCAACAGGACATTAACCCAATTTTAAATCTTTGTCAATCTGGATGGTAAAAACTGTGTATCTCTATTGCTTTAATTGCATTTATTTAATCATGAGGGTAGCTGATTTTTTTTTTTTTTTTGGTAAATTGCTTTTTCATTTTGACTGAGTCACATTTTTTTAAATTTTTTTTAATGTTTATTTATTTTTGAGACAGAGAGAGACAGAGCATGAACAGGGGAGGGGCAGAGAGAGAGGGAGACACAGAATCTGAAACAGGCTCCAGGCTCTGAGCTGTCAGCACAGAGCCCGACGCGGGGCTCGAACTCACGGACCGTGAGATCATGACCTGAGCCGAAGTCGGACGCTTAACCGACCAAGCCATCCAGGCGCCCCTGAGTCACATTTCTTTAAAGCCTACAGGATATTTCATTTTATGTATGTGCCTTAATTTACTTAACTTTATTCTTGTGGATTATTCATGCTGTTTCTAAATGACTGTGAACATCTTTGTACATAAGGCTTTTTCTCTTCTTCTTTTAGACTTTTTTTTTTTAATGTACCATTTCAGAAGATGAATTGCTAGGTCAATAGTGTGGACATTTTTATGACTCAATACATACTGTCAAATTGCTTTCTCAAATGACAGTACAATATATAGTATACTCAATTTCGTTATACTCTGATCTACACTGGGTATTGTTAATAAAAATTAATTTTTGCTAATTTTATAGGTTAAAAAAATAGGGCCTTAATTTATTTGTATTTGTTATTAGCAGTGAGGTTGAGTGTTTTAATATGTGTTTGTTAATTAACTGCATTTCTGCCTTTCTGAACTGCCTGTTCCTCTCTGCTCATTTGACAGCACATTCTTATACAAAGAAAATAAGATGTGCTTTATCAGAAAAAACCCTATTTTCTAAGGCACTGGGAACATCAGGGAGGTTACTGACTGGTACCAGATTATCAAGTGAGTCTCTTACATGAGAACGTGGGGGTGGCAGTGAGAGAGTAGTGGAGATGGGAGAACTGAATGAATAGGACTCTAGGTAATGACGGTTGGTGGCAGAGATGAGAGAGGTGAAAAGGAAATTGTGTCAGGATAAAAATTCATGGTAGCACAGAAGACATGCTGGGCTCAGAGTTCGTCTCTGAGCTTCCAAAGGAACTCTGGGTGACCTGTGCAATCATGGCTGCATTTCAGAATTCCAACCCGGGTGTAGACACTGCTCCTTGCGGAGGCCCTCTTCCAAGGCCAGTGCTGCAGAGTAGAAAAAAGGTTGGGATGAGGGAGGATTATTTTCATTGTTATCAGTTATTGAGCACTCTCCCCCTTCTTTATCCAAATAGTCACTTAGTTTCAGCATTGTAATGAACAATTTTTATTAATCAAGTTGTTATCTAGAATTATTGTTTTAATTAGTACTTCCTTTACTACTATTTTTCATATAGAGAGAGTTCTACTATTATATTTTATATATAGGGATGTATTTATATACATATGTATACGTGTATGGTATATACCTATACCATTTTATTACTACTTATCATATCTGTGTGTGTGTGTTTCCTCTTTTGGAAAGAATTGACTGTTGTGTTCACTTTTTTTCCTTTGGGATGTTAATTTTCATTTATTAACAAATAATCTTTATATGTTAAAGTTATAAGACTTTGTCATACATATTTTTCACAAGTATTATTTTTTTGCTTTTAAGATTTTATTTTTTAAGTAGTCTCTACAACCAATGTGGGGCTTAAGCTCACAACCCCGAGTTCAAGAGTTGCAAGATCAACTGATTGAGCCAGCCAGGTGCCCCCCCCCCCCCAAATATTATTTCTAATTTGTTGCTTATCTTTTCACTTTTTGTTACTGAGATGCACCAAGTGTGTTAAGTTTGATGAATTTTGACAAATGCATATTCCTGTGTGACCCACATTTCTATCAAAATATAGAATATTTCTATCACCTGATAAGGTTTTCTTGTGTCCTTAGTCAATCCTCAGCCCCCACCTGCTCTGCCACAGGCAACCACCGCTCTGATTTCTCTCATCACAGATCAGTCTTGCTTGTTCTAGCGTGTTATGCAAATGGAATTACAATCTACACACTTTTCTGTGTCTGGCTTCTTTCACTCAACCTATTGTGTTTGAGATTTAGCCATGTTGTTACTTTCGATACACTTTGTTCCTTTGTATTATCTAGTAGTATTCTTTTGTATGAATATAGCACAGTTTGTTGATTTATTCTCCTGTCCATTGACATTGGGGTTGTATCTATCTAGTATTTAGCTATTGTGAATAATGCTCTGATGAATATTCTTGTATGAGTCTTTTTGTAGATATGTTTTTATTTTTCTTGGATAAATATCTAAGAATGGAATTGCTACATTATATAGTAAGTATATGTTTAATTATTTTAGAAACTGTCAAACAATTTTTGAAAGGGATTATATAATTTTACGTTCCCACCAGCAGTATATGAGGTTCCAGTTTCCCCATATCCTTGCCAACATGTGCTGTTGTAAATTTTACAAATGTTAGTCATTCTAGGGGCTTGCAGTGGTATATCATTACAATAATGATTTTCATTTCCTTGATGACTTAGGATATCCAACACTTTTTCATGTGTTTATTGGCTATTCATAGAATAGTATATTTGACTTAGAGACTTTAAATTTTATGTAGTCAGGGGCGCCTGGGTGGCTCAGTCGGTTAAGCATTTGACTTCAGCTCAGGTCATGATCCCAAGGTTCATGGGTTCAAGCCCTGCATCAGGCTCTGCTCTGACAGTGTAGAGCCTGCTTGAGATTCTCTCTCTCCCGCACTCTCTCTCTCTGCCCCTTCCTCACTGATGCTTTCTCTCTGTCTCAAAATAAATAAATAAAATAAATTTTATGTAGTCAAATTCATAAATTTTTTCTTTTAGGAATTTTATTGCTTTTTTATTTTTTATTTTTGAGAGAGAGAGCGAGAGCTCTTGCAGGGAAGGGCAAAGGGAGAGGGAGAGAGAAACTCATAAGCAGACTCCACACACAGCACAAGGCTCAATCTTACAATGAGATCATGACCTGAGCCGAAATCAAGAGTCAGATGCTTAACCGACTGAGCCACCCAGGTGCCCCGAGAAATCCTTCTTAATACCAAAAGCTAGTAAATATCTTTTATTTATATTTCCTTCTACTACTTTATTGGTTGAACTCTTAAACATTATATCTTTAATCTACCCACAGTTTATTTTGTTTAAAGTTGTAAGGAAACCATTTGTCCTCATGAAATTAACCAGTTGAACTATATAGTTAATGATCACTTCTTTCTTTTTACATTTATTTGATTTACCACATTTATCTTAAACCAATCTTTAACATATTTGGATCTATTTCTATATGACTGTGTTACTATTGATTTTTCTACTAATAGTATATCGTTTTGATTATTAGAGTTTTAGAGTTTATCAAGTAAGCAAGTAACCTTCATTACTTGTTATTTCTTCAAAAGTTTCTTAGCAATTCTGATTCATCTGTTTGTCTAATATAACAGTAGTAGGCTGAATAATGCCCCCCAGCCCCACCTCCCACGAAGTCCATGCCGTAGTCCCTGGAATGTTACCTTGCCTGGCAAAACAATTTTGCAGATGTGATTAGGTGAAGGATTTTGAGATGGGCAGGTTATCCTGGATTATCCAGATGGGCCCAATGTAATTACAAAGATCCCTATTAGAGGGATGCAGGAGTAACAGAGAAGATGGTGGGGGGCAGAGGTTGGTCTCATGGGGCCACAAGTCAAGGAATATAGGCAATGTCTAGAAGCTGGAAGAGGCAAAGAGCAAATTATCTCCTAGAGCTTTCAGAAGGGACAGGCCCTGTCAATACCTTGATTTTAGCTCCTTAAGACTCATCTCCAGTTTCTGACCTTCTAGAACTGGAGGAGAATTCATTTGTGCTGTTTTAAGCCACTAAGTTTGTGGTAATTTGTTACAGCATCAATAGGAAACTGATATACTGACTTAAAAATTCCTTTTTAAAACTGAGTTCTAAATGTTGTCCCACTGTGTTTTTTATTGGATTGTATTAAGCAGAGCATTTAATTTGGGAAGAACTGGCATTTTTATACTATTCAGTCTTGCGATCTAGACTTTTCCAGAAAAATGCCCCCCTCACCTCTCCGACCATTTCTGCCCATTGCCTGCTTAGTTTGGGGTCTCCAGAGATAGACCTGAGGCAAGGGTTTGATTGCAAGTAGTTTATTTGGAAGGTGACCCCGGGAAACATATATAGCAGAGTGAGAAAGTGAGACAGGGAAGGGAAGGCATCAACAAGCATGCACTCCTGGGTTCCCCCAAATCTTCTTGAGGGAGCAAATGTATCACATCAGCATTGGGAATGAAGGGGCATCCGGGTGGAGAAAGGCCACCAGACCTGGTGTCATCAGCAGGCATGTCCTGTATCTACAGCCTTCCCTCCCTCGGGCCCAATGTCCACACTCTCCCTGCCTCTTCACAGGAAGGCAATATTACAAAAGGGGACACAGCTGGCCTAACTCTGCATAGGATGTGGTGTTCAGAACAGCTTCCTAGAGGAGGTGAGCTGCCTGCCAAGTGTCCGGGTAGCTATAGCAGATGGTCTCTTCACCCTTCCCATTGTGATGAACACCTGGTTTCCAAGTGTCAGCACCTGCATCTCTTTGCCCAAAGGTTTATCCTGCTGGTCAGTGCCCATGCAGGTCAGAGCTGCCACAGAACTAAAAGTGTCTTCCCCAGCAGCCTCCAACCCATGACCAGTAGTGTGTGCATACCTCAGCAACCTTGCCCTGGGAGGAGGATGGACAACTGTTATCGCTAAAATTCCCCAGTGGGTTGAAGCTTGACCACACACCCTTTTTAAAAAAAAACTTTTTAAATATTTATTTATTAAATGTTTATTTTTGAGAGAGAGAGAGAGAGAGAGAGAAACAGAGAGACAGAGTTCTAGCAGGGGAGAGGCAGGGAGAGAGAGTGGGAGACAGAGAATTCGAAGCAGGCTCCAGGCTTGGGACTCAAACTCACAAACCACAAGATCATGACTGGAGCCGAAGTCAGACTCTTAACTGACTGATCTACCCAGGCACCCCTGACCACATATGCTTATTGGCTGCCTTCCTTCCCTGCCTCACCTCCTGCTCATCAACAGGTGTTTCCTGGGGTTACCTCCCAAATATATATTTATGCTTGAATCCTTGCCTCATCGTCAACATCTGGAAAAACCCAAATAAGACAGCAGGCAATGGACCTAAATGTCCAGAAGTGTGAGATGGAGGCATTCCAGGCATGGAGATCAACAGCAGGCCCTGCTGAGCTGAAAGACAAAGATTTCTGAGCCTGATCGGGCCATGGGCTGAGAAGATTTTGGCCTTCTTTCTACTTTATATGTTTATGGCTCCACTGGTATGGTGCTTGGCTGGTTGGGGTCTGGCTCTGACACTGGGGTCCTAAGAGTGATTCTGACCATTGGGCAAGCCCCTTTGAGATCCTGAGAGGATCAAAAGTGCGGTTCTTCATGTGTCTGGAAAGTGGCTTGTTCAGTTTCATTGAGGCAACAGAATCCGCAAGCCACCTAGACTTCGTTTTGGCAGCAGAACTGACAACAAAGGCTTCTGGTAGAAAGAACTCTCCATTCAGGAGAATTTAATGTGTTCCTGGGAGGGAAGAAACATCAGTGGAGATTGAGCTAGTGCTCGAAGGAAGACGTTCCATTGGGCCCTCCCTCGTAACCATGGGGATGGAGAGCCCAAGCCTGGCAGGATCCATATCCCATAAAAACAGTGGCTAGATTGCAAGATGAAGGGCCTGCAGATACCCTCCGACACCATGTAATTTATGGGGTAATCAGAACTCCTCCTGAAGGGCTTTGAGGAAGGAGGAGCTGTGGTTCAGAGCCTCCAGGGCTTGGACGTTTAATGAGGCACTGGGAGCCCATAAAGATTTAGATCAGAATGATTTGCCCATTTAGGATGCCTAATCTATCTTAGCACCGCCCCTGAAGGATGCCGCTTCTCTGAAATGCTTGGAAGTCTGGATACAGAAATCAATGACTCTTCATTTGAGAGATACCATGTAAGGACCTGGCCAAGGAGTCCGTCTGGAGGCTGAAGAACTCTTTATCTTGAGACAGTCCCCTAACTACTGCCAAGGAACTGAAAGAAGCTAAGAATCTCAAGCTGGAAAAGCTCTCACAGAGGGAGAAGCTGAAGCCCAGAGAGGTCAAGTGACTTGTTCAAAGTCACACAGTGTACCAGGGACCACTAGCACCAATGATAAGGTCAGCTGGGAGAAAAAAAGAACCATTAAGTCTATGCAAGCATCAGAAGTGGCATGATTTCTTCTTAGAAGGCAATGGGCAATTTACAGGGTGCAACAGACATGAATAGTATCTTTTGGGCTTTAAAAAAATGTTTTGTTTTGTTTTTATTCACTTTTGAGAGAGAAAGAGAGAGCAGGGGAGAAACAGAGAGAGGAGACAGAGCATCCCAAACAGGCCCCATGTTGTCAGCACAGAGCCCAACGTGGGGCTCAAACTCATGAACCATGAGATCATGACCTTCATCAAGATCAAGAGTCAGACGCTTAGTCGGCTAAGCTACCCAGGTGCCACAGTATCTTTTGGGGTTTTAAAGCTTGAATGTTAAATTGCTTTTCTAAATACACGATATGTATTACAACATTTTCAGAATCTCTAATGATTCATTCATCAATTAAGAGGGATCCTATTAATACATGGTGACTGCCTCATGAAATGGATTAAAAATAGTATCTGTGTGCTTTTAAGCTGAGACATTTCCAGTGTCTGGAAACACAAGGGTCTGGAACAAAATGTTGAATGAATGTTTGCTGAACAAAGGATGAATGAGTCTGGCCCTATCAGAGGGACGTGTCCCTGGTCAGGGAATCTTAATTATTTTTTTTCCTTTCAGATTTTAAGGGTAATATGTGTTTATTGTAGAAAATTTGGAAAGTACAGAAAATATGTAGAAGGAAAAAAAAATCACCCTTTAAGTACCCCTTCAACCTTCTTAAATAACCATTCTTAATATCAGGATATATACTGACAAGCCCTTTTTTCCCCCTAAATTTAAATATTTTTAAAAATTGGTGTCGGTTCTATTTAG
>NW_026058712.1:0-93837 GCF_023721935.1 Panthera uncia
AAGGTTAGCTAATTTATGTGATGGAGGGGAACAGAGGATTCCAGACCGAAAGAACTGCATGTGCAGAGTCCCTGTGATGAGAAGGAACACAATGGGGAATTTGAGAGAGGGCCAGAGTAGTTGAATTCCCTGAGAACTGTGAGGAGTAAAGAGATGGAAAGGTAGGCAGGGCCCAGCAAAAAGCCTTTTCACGGGCGCCTGGGTGGCTCAGTCGGTTGAGCGTCCAACTTCGGCTCAGGTCATGATCTCATGGTTCGTGAGTTTGAGCCCCGCGTCGGGCTCTGTACTGGCAGCTCAGAGCCTGGAGCCTGCTTCAAATTCTATGGCTCCCTCTCTCTCTGCTACTCCCTAGCTCATACTCTGTCTCTCTCTCCTTCAAAAATAAATAAAAACATTTAAAAAAAAAAAAAAAGCCTTTTCAGCTGTGATAAAGATTTGGGACTTTGTCCTGAAATAGAGGAAAATGTTGTGTTACATAGAGGAGTGGTAAGCTTGAAAAGGTCACTCTGCCTCTAGGCATGAAGAAGTGATTAGAAAGAAACCAACAGATCCAATGAGAAAGCAGATGGATTAATTTTTAAAAATTATTTCTGCTTATGATCATACACAAAAAAGTAGTCACACTGGTACTGTATTAGGCGCTAGAGGTGCATCAGTGAACGAAACGTTAGTCTCTGCTCTCAAGCTTACTTTGTGGTGGGGAGAGGAAACAGATAATCATATAACTATATAATCTGTCAGCTATTAACAAGTAATGTGAAGAAAAATAAGACCAGAGAGGGGGATGAAGAGTGACTAAGGGTGCTGTTTTATTTAGGAACTGAGAAGATCACTGGAACTGAAGAATCTGTGGAGGAAGAACTCCAGGCAGAAAACATTACATACAGAGTATGTGGGGCCTGGTCAAGAAATAGCAGGGAGGCCAGCATGGCTGGGGTACAGCGATAAGAAGAGTGTTAGGAGATGAGGCCTAGGACTGTGTACATTATAATTGGGTTGTACATTAATCAAATGACACTTACTACTAATATCAAAGAGTGTGTGTGTGTGTGTGTGTGTGTGTGTGCGCGCACGCGCGTGTGTGTATAGCTTTCTACTAAAATTTAGTCATTTATTTTGCTGGTAATAGTTTACAAAAGTAAAATAGTATTATTAGGTTCTGGACCCATTTCCAGTATATGGAGGGTTGATTTCTATGCACACCACCATGCAGTTCTCCAGATATCAGCTTCGTGTCCTACAATTCAGCTCATTTTGGGGCACCTGGGTGGTTCAGTTGGTTAAGCATTAGATAGACTTGATTTCAGCTCAGATCATGACCTCATGGTTTGTGAGATAGGGCCCTGTGTCAGGCTCTGCACTGACAGCATGGAGCATGCTTGGCAATTCTTTCTCTCCTTCTGCCCCTCCCCTGCCTGCTCACGCGTGCTCTCTCTCTCTTTCTCTTTCTCTCCCACCTTCTCTCTCTCTCTCTAAAAAATAATAAACATTAAAAAAACAATTCAGCTCAATTCTGATACTATTTCACAGGTTAATGTTACAGCCCTCTAAGACTCCCCCCACCCCTAAACTTCAGATGCCAGTTGCAAGCCCAGGTTGTGGTCTGCTTCTGATCAACTGGTTACCAGTTAGAGGTTCCCATGGCCCTCTCCTTGAATTTAGGATGCAAGTTACAAGTCTGGGTTGTCACCTTGTTACTTGTACTTCAAACCTACTGGCTCTAAATCACAAGTTCCCATGATCCCCTCTTTGGGTTTGATTAATTTGCTAGAGCAGCTCACAGAACTCAGGAAACCAGTTTACTTACTAGATTTCCGGTTTATTATAAAAGGATATATCTCAGGAAGAAGTGTGCAGTTTCCATTGTCCTCTCCAGGCACACCACCCTTGCAGCACATCCCTGTGTTCACGAACCCACAAACTCTCTGAGCCCCATTCTTTTGAGGTTTTATGACAGCTTCATTATATTTACAGGATTGATTAAATCATCAGCAATTGATCTAACCTCTAACCCTTCTCCCCTCCAGAGGTCAGGTAGGTGGGACACATGGTTAGCATGGCAACCTCTGGCAAGCAGTCCCCAGTCTTAGGTGATCTCCAAAAGTCACCTTATTAACATAACAAGAGGATTTTTTAATAACTCTTTACACTTAGGAAATTCCTAAGGGTTTTAGAAGTGCCAGAAACTGGGAGGAAGACCAAATGTTTCTCATATATCACAATATCACAAGTATTCATCATTTAATAATTTCTAAGAGCTATTTTTCTTCTTTTTAAATAAGAAAAATAGTCATCAAAAATACTCAAATACAAAGGATTAGTGTTACTGCTCTCCCAACCCCCAGTTCACTGTTGAAGTCCTAATCCCCATCACCGCAGAGTAGGACCTGAGGTAGGTATCTCGGAATACCTCAGAGTAAACCTTATTTGGTGATAGGGTATTTACAGGGGGAATCAAGTTAAAGGTAGGTCACTAAGGAGGATGGCGCAAATCCACTTATAACTGATGTCCTTATTATAAAAGGGATATTTGGACGCAGACATGCATATAGAGGAAGACAGTTTGAAGAGACCTAGGAAGATGATCCACAAGCCAAGGAGAGGCCTGAAACAGATCATTTACTACTCTCCTTACTGTCTCCCTGTCTTTAATGAGGGTAATACTGTTGTAAAACCTTCAGGTGCCTCCCCTGCATGTGTTTCACTAATTTCTAAAGCAATGTAAGTCTTTTTAAGAAAATCTGGAACTAAAAAACAAGCAACAAAAAGTAAACAATGTGGCATTATATTCATTGTTTGCTTTCTAAAAAAAACTTAACTTTGAAACTGTAGGTTTCTTCAGGGTAATACATATAGCTGTTTTCCAAAAAGATTGACCTTTTTGGTTTGTTTTCAGACTTTGTACCAAAATATTTCACAAACTTATTTACTTAAAATTTATTCTCAGATTGATTTTTTTTTCTATTCTAATAATGTATTTCAGTGTAACTTTCTGTTGCTTCAGAGTGGTGTTTTATGAAAAAAAATTGCCACCACTTGGTGGCACTACTTGGCTTAAAAATGAATCAGATGGTCTGCTTCTGCTATTAACTGCTGTTCTGAATAAATCATTAAATTCAGAGGGGAGCAGCTTGATATTAAGCAACTTAATGTTATAAATATTTGATTCTTATTTTGTAAACAAAATAATAATAGGTGTTGTAAAATTGAATTGTATTAAAATGTCATATGGAATATAAAAATATAAACCAAGGCTTAGTTTGGTAGAGAGGGAAGCCTACGAATTTTTGATAGGATTGTCTTTTAGTTCAGGCATCATCTTTATTTTTTGCCTTAATCATCTTTGTGTCTAAATGTCTGAAAAATATTTTTAATATTAGAAACAAACATCTTCAACTTTTCTTTAATGTTAGCATTTTCTAAGATGTGTATTTTATTTTGTCTTATATAAAGCTATGAAATTGGATTTTTTTCAGGTGATCAAGGTAAATTAAATGTATAGGAAAACAGAAAATATAAAGGTGTTTCATTACGTCTTTCTGCAGCCAATATGCAGAGGATCTAGAAATGTAAGATGTGGAAAGTTATTACACCCCAGACATGACTTTTCTCCTAAGCAGTTGATACCTAATATCATAGTAGCTAAAATATTTGTGTAATTATTGTGTTCTAAGTTGCATATACAGCATATAAAAGATGGTGATCCACGTCTTTAAAATTGAAATATGATACATCAAGAAAGTGCACAAAGTGTAAGTATACAGCTCAGTGAATCACCACAAAGTAAACACCCCACAGCCACCAGAGATCAAGAAATAGAATACTGCCAGCAACCCAGCAGCCCCTGTGTTTCCTTTCCCGATCACTCTTACTTGGAGTAACCACTGGCTTGACTTCAAAGAATATGTCTGTGTTTTTGTTTTTTTAACCCCGCCTTTGTGCTTTTATATAAATAGAATTATATAATAATATTATTTTGTTTTTGCTTATTTTGCTTAACATTACATTTGGAAGGTTCATGGATTTTTTCATTTTCAGATGTAGTTATAGCTCACTTGTATTTCATCAGTATCTTTTTTACTTTTGGACATTTGGATTGAATAATACTGTCATAACATTCTTGTATGTGTTTCTTGGGGCACATGTACATTTATGTTGAGTACATACCAGGAGTAGATTAGCTGGGTGATTGGTGTATATGTGTTTAAATTTAGAGGATAACATGAGAACTGTTTTCAACATAGTTGTACCTGTCCTGTTAGTAGGATATGAGTGTTCATGTTGCTCTGAATTTTCACCAGCATCTGGTATCAATAGCTTCTTTAATTTTAGCCCTTCTGGTGGGTGTATTTCCCTGATTTCAAATAAGATTGAGTACTTTTTCACAAATTTTTTGGCTGTTCGTATATCCTTAGCTGTGAGGCTTCTTCTTTCCCCCAACTTTTTATTATTATTATAATTATTATTATTATATTCCTAATATATTCCTAATTTATACGAGTTACATAGTTTATGGGTATGAGCCCTTTTTTTTTTCCTTTTGGAGTTTCTGTCCTTTTTAAGAGTTTTTTTTAATTTAAAAATTTTGTTAATGTTTATTTTTGAGAGAGAGAGAGAGCAAGCACAAGTGGAGGAGGGACAGAGAGAGAGGGAGACACAGAATTTGAAGCAGGCTCTAGGCTCTGAGCTGTCAGCACAGAGCGTGACGTGGGGCCTGAACTCACGAACTGTGAGATCATGACCTGAGCCAAAGTCAGACACATAACCAACTGAGCCACCTAGGCACACCCCTGTTTTCATATGTGGTAGATATAAGACCTTCATTTAGTTAGGTTTGTTAGAAAAATATATACCCACTTTGGCTTGATCTTTACCCTACTGTTAATATCTTTTGATGAAAGGAAGGTCTAAATTTTAATGTAGTTCAGTTTATCATTGTTTTCCTTTATAGTCAACGTTTCTTGCGTTCTGTTTAAGAAATCTTTCCCTGCTGCAAGGAGGTGAAGACATCTCTTACGTTACCTTCTAGAACAGTGGTTCTTAACTAAGGCAATTCTCCCTTCCCTCACCCCACACCTTCCCTACCTGTGCAGGAGATTTGGTAACGTTCACATTTTTAGTTTTCACAGCTAGGTGACTGGGGTATTCCTGGTGTCTAGTGGGTTGGCTAGGGTTGCTTGCTAAACATCTTACAGTGCACAGAATGCTAAACGTCCAGCAATGCACAAAACAGTTACCTAGCCCAGAGTGTCACTAGTGCTGAGGTTGTTAAGACACTGTCCTAGAGACTTTATTACCTAAAACTGATTCTTTTTTTTTTTTTTTTTTTTAATTTTTTTTTCAACGTTTTTTATTTATTTTTTTTTTGGGACAGAGAGAGACAGAGCATGAACGGGGGAGGGGCAGAGAGAGAGGGAGACACAGAATCGGAAACAGGCTCCAGGCTCCGAGCCATCAGCCCAGAGCCTGACGCGGGGCTCGAACTCACGGACCGCGAGATCGTGACCTGGCTGAAGTCGGACGCTTAACCGAGTGCGCCACCCAGGTGCCCCCACCTAAAACTGATTCTATATACACTTGACCCTTGAACAACATGGGAGTTTGGGGTGCTGACCCCTGCATTGTCGAAAATTGCTATATAACTTTTGACTCCCAAAAAACTTAGCTACTAATAGCCTACTGTTGATTGGAAGCCTTAATAAAATAAGATAGTCAATTAACACACATTTTATATATGTATTATATACTGCATTCTTATATTAAAAGTTAGCTAGAGAAAAGAAAATGTTAATAAGAAAATCATAAGAAAAATACATTCATAGTACTGTAGTATATTTACTGAAAAAAATCCATGTAATGAGTGGACTTCTTTGCCATTCAAACCCATGTTGTTCAGGGGCCAACTAAATGTAAAGTATAGAGGTCACCTTTTTTTTTTCTTAGGGGTACGCATTTTATGAGGCACCATTTATTGAAAAGATTGTCTCACCTCTGCTCTACAGGATCACCTTTGTCATAAATCAGGTGACCATATATACATGGGTCTGCTTTGGGGCTCTGTTTTATTTTGTTGGTTTACTGTATCTACCCTTACACCAAAATCATGCTGCTTTAATTTATGTGGCATTATAGCAAGTCTTTGTATTTAGTAAGACAGATCTTTCCACCTTGTTCTTCTTGACTCTTTGCGCTTCCATATAAATTTTTGTAGTCATGTGGTCAGTTTTACAAAAATTGAATTTATTCATTAATTTGAGATAGAGTTGACATCTTTATGGTAATGTCTTCCAGTCCATGAATGTCATATTATCCTTTCATTTATTTAGGTCAGGAGTCTCAAATTCTGCATTCTCAAGACCCATTTAAACTCTTAAAAAGAACTTTATTTGGTTATATCAGTGTATCTCAGCCTTAGCACAGTTGACACTTTGGGTCAGATAATTTATTGTTTGGAGGAAGAGTTTCCCATTAAATGTCATTATAAATAACATAATTTTGTGAAGAGCATACTTTCCAAAACAAAACTTAGTGGGAAGAGTAGCATTGTTTTTACATTTTTGCACATTTCTTTAATATCTCACTTAATAGAAAACAGCTGGATTCTTACACGTGCTTCTGCTTTAATCTGTTGGAATAGCACGAGTCCTGTAGACTCTGGACAACTCCATTTTACAATTTTGAGAGAATGGGAGTGAAAAAGGCAGATAAGGTCTTGTGTTATTATGAAAATAATTGTGATTTTAAAGATCCCCTAATAAGGTCCCAGGGATCCCTAGAGGCCTGTAGATTGCACTTTTGGGAACAGCTGCCCTAGAGTTTGCAACATGCACTGTTGACCTGTAAGTCTAATTAAGTTATTTTATATTTTTTAGACAATACAAGGAAACTAAAACACTAAAGATTCCATTAACTTCCTCCCCTTCTTAGTTTATTTCCTAGAGTACGTATTTTTGATTGCATATTTGTTTTAAGCCCCATAAAAAATCATCGTTTTATGTCATTATTTTAGATTTACCCACATAGTAACCATTTTTGTTGCTTTTTATTCTTTCCTGCATCTTCAGTTCTCCCATCTATAATCACTTCCTTTTTTTGAAGAACACTTGTACTGAGAAATTGTCAGTTTTTGTTGTCTTGTCATGTTCTGTATTTCACCTTCACTTTTGAATGATAGTTTTTTTACTAGTTAGAATTCAGGGTAGGCAGTTATTTTCTTCTAACTACAATGTTATCCCTTTGTGTTTGGGCTTCTTTTATTTCTGTTGAGAAATTGGTTGTTACTCCTGTCAATGCCTTCCAGCCAAAAAGACCAGTAAGAACACAGTTTTTTATACTTGTTGCAGTGAAGGATTCTACATGTATTTATAGGAAACCTTTGGGTGTTTTTTTAAGAGGGTATTAGAAAGAACCTATTATAGGATTTGGACTTTGGTTGGGTAATTTTAGAGAGAGTCTAAGGAAGTAGAAGTTTGCTGTGAATTTATTGTTGTCAGAACATGGAAACATTTTAATATTGCTATCTTTTTTTAAATTCAGGTGAAATTTATGTAGCACACAATCATTTTAAATGCACAGTTCAGTGGTAGTTAGTATATTCATAATATTACACAGCTCTCTTGTTTCAGAACTGTTTCAGTATCCTGTAGCTATTATGTAATATTTCCTATTTTCTCCTTCCACTATCACCTGATACTCTTTACTTACTATCTGCATCAGTTTGCCTATTCTGGATATTTCATATGAAAGGAATCCTGCAATACATGACCTTCATGTCTGACTTCTTTTACTGAGCATAATGTTTTCAAGGTTCATCCAAGTTGTAGCATGTACTTTGTTTCTTTTTTGCTATTATGAATAATGATGCTGTAAACACTCATGTACCAGTTTCTGTGTATACATAAGTTTTCATTTTTCCTGTGTATATATCTAGGAGTTGAGTAGCTGGGTCGATTGGTAATTCTCTGTTACCTATTTTTAGGAAACACCAAACTGGTTTTCCATAGTGGATGCACCATTTTACAGTCTTACCACAATTGATAAGGGTCCCTATTTTTCCATATTCTCATCAACACTTGTTATTTTTCATGTTTTTCTTTTTTTAATTAAAAATATCTTAATGGGGGTGCCTGGTGACTCAGTCAGTTAACCATCCGACTCTTAATCTCGTCTCAATTCTTAATCTCAGGGTCATGAGTTCAAGCCATGTTGGGCTCCATACTGGGTATGAAGCCTACTTTAAAAAAAAAAAAAAATCCTAATGGGTGTGAAGTGGTATCTATTCGTGGTTTGCATTTGTATTTTCTTAATGACCAAGATGTTGAACATCTTCTCACAGATTTGTTGGCCATTTGTATATCTTTTGACAACTGTCTGTTCACATCGTTTGTCCATTTTCTTATGCTTCTTACTTTTCTTACTCTTGCTTATATTCTTTCCTTTCCACTCAAAGAGTCCCCTTTAACATTTTTTGTAAGGCTGGTGTAGTGGTGATAAATTGCTTTAACTTTTGCATGTCAGGGAACTTTTGCATAACTCCTTCTGTTGTGAATGATGGATTGCTGGATAGAGTATTCTTGGTTGCAGAGTTTTTTTCTTTCAGCATTTTGAATAGATCCTGCCTCTCCCTTCTGGTCTACAAAATATGTGCTGAAAAATCCGCTGATAGCTTTTTGGGGTTTCCCTTGTATGTAACTGTTTTCTTTTCTCTTGCTTCTTTTAAAATTCTCTCTTTATCACTCTTTGCCATTTTAATTACTATGCTTTTTCTTGGTACGGACCTCCTTGGGTTGATTTTGTTGGGGACTCTGTGCTTCCTGGATCTGTATTTCTGTATCCTTCCCTAGATTCATGAAGCTTTATTATTTCTTCATATAAATTTTCTGCCTCCTTTTCTCTCTGTCCTTCTGGGATCCCTATAATATGAATGTTATTACACTGGGTGTTGTGGAGTTCCCTTAATCTCGTCACATTTTTCCACTTGATTGCTTTCCCTTACTCTCTTCTCCAGATTGCTGATCTATTCTTCTGCTTTTTTTAGTCTATTTATTCCCTCTAGGGTATTTTGAATTTCAGCTAATAGAGTTAGTCATCTCTGATTGTTCTTTATGTTTTCTGTTTGTTGAGGCTTTCACTGAGGCCTTCCACTCTTTTCTCAAGTCCAGTGACTGTCTTTATGACCATTACTTTAAATTCTCTATCAAGCATATTATCTCTCTTTTGTTTATCTCTCTTGCTGGGATTTTGTCCTGTTTTTTCATTTGGGTCATAGTCCTCTGTCTCCTCATTTTGACTAACTTCTGTATCTGTTTCTGTGTGTTAGGAAAGTGATCTATATCTTCTGCTCCTAAAAGTAGTGGCATTATGAAGAAGAGGTCTTGTGTCCTGCAGTGCAGTGTCCCCAGTTCACCAGAAGCTGACACTTCAGGAATGTCTCCTGTGTGTGTTGCTTGCATCCTACTGTGGCTGAGCCACGTTTGCCTTCAGTCCAGTCATCTGCAATATTGCTCTTTGCCTGTTTTGGGCAGGGTTTGGTCCCTGTGGTGTTAGTGGGCCAGTCTCAGCCACCTTGCACTTGAGTTGAGTCTGACCAGGTGTTTGCCAGAGCTGTGGTAGCACCAGTCTGCAGGGTTTCCCTGTGTTGCCCCTGAGGAGCTTTCATTGGTGGGAGGAGCCTACAGTCAGACCAGATGTCTGCTGGCAGCCCATGCTGGGGCCACAGACAGATTGGTGTGTGTGGTTTATCTTCCCCTCTCCCTGAGGCATGAGTCATTTTAGAGTGGTGCTTGTCCCTGGCAAGGCTGCTTGCACACTGCCACCCTTGTGGTATTGCTTTGGATGGACTCCTTCAGGTCTGCAGGAGAGCGTGGGGACGGGTGCCAGCCAGGTCCATGCCAGTCTACTGCAGGAGAGAACTTACAGCTGCCAAGGAAAACTCTTGTCCAGGCTGGGATGGAGGGGCCGAGTCTAGAGAAGAATGCAGGCGTGGGGCACCCTGTTATGTTAGCAAGCTTAGGTAGAGAGTATTTGTGCTACACTGGTTCCCACAGGTTTACTTTCCAGGCTGGGAGTCGGGGGAGGGAAGAGGGAAATGGTGCCTGCCAGCTCTTTTGTTGCTGGAGAAGCCTCCCAAAGATCCCTGCTCCTCCAACACATTCTTTGAGATTAGTAAACAAATCTCTTTCCTGTGTGCCCTAGGCATTTTTCAAACTGCTGGTTCTATGTTGTATCTCATCAGGACTGTTTGTTGTGCTGTCTCTTTTAGGGAAGGGACTCAGTTTCCTTTTGTCCTCCAGCTCTCTCAGCACCAAGCCTGCTGAGTTTTAAAGTTTCAGTCCTTTTGGTTTTCAAAGCCAAATGTTACAGGGATTCATCTTTCCAGTACAAGTCCCCCAATGTCTGGAGTGCTTGGCATAGGGTCTCTTCCTCATGCCTGCAGCATCCCTCCCATGGATCCCTCAGATTGGTCAATTTGGCTCCCAATTGTGTCTCCACGCTACCTACCCTCTTCTCTACATTTAGCTGTGGAGAGTCTGTTCTGCTAGTCTTCAGATAAGTTTTTTGGGTTATCTATGTTGATGTGGGTGTTATCTAGTTGTATGCATTGGACACAGTGACCCTAGGATTCTCCTCCTTTGCCATCTTAACACATTAGTTCTTGGCTGAGCCTTTGTCCATTTTTAAAACTGGGTTGTCTTTTTGTTGTCCAGTTGTTTATATATTCTGGATTCTAAACCCTTACTAAATATATCTCAATAATGTCCTTTGATGGACAAAACTTTTTTATTTTAATGAGTCCAGATTATCTATTTTTTCTTTTGTTCATCATGCTTTTGGTGTGAAATCTAAGAATTTATTGCCAAATCCAACATCATGAAGATCCATCCCTAGGCCTTCTTCAAAGAGCTTTATTGTTTTCAGCTGTTATATATATAGTGTTGATCCATTTTGATTTAGTTTTTGTATGTGATATGAGGCAGGGATCCAACTTCATTATTTTGCATGTGATTGTCCATTTGTCCCAGCACCATTTGTTGAAAAGACTGTTCTTTCGCCATTGAATGGTGTTGGCACCTTTGTTGAAAATCGGTTGGCCACAGCTGTTTGGGTTTATTTCTGGATTCTCAAATCTATTCCATTGGTCTCTGTGTCTGCCCTAATGCCAGTACCACACTGGTTACTATAGCTTTGTAATAAGTTTTTAAATCAGAGGGAGTACCCCTACTTTATTTCTTTTCAATATTGCCTTTGCTTTTCAGAAACCTTTCCAGTTCCATATGAATTTGAGTATCAGCTTATCCATTTCTGAAAGAAAAAAAAAGGCCATTAGAATTTTCATAGTGATTGTACTGAATCTGTAGATCACTTTGGGAAGTTTTGTCATTTTAACAATATTTCATCTTCAAATCCATGAACATGGGATGTCTTTTCATTTATTTATATCTCCTTTAATTTCTTTCACCATTGTTTTGTCGTTTTAAGTATGTAAGCCTTTTACCTCCATAGTTACATTTATTCTTAGGTATTTTATCTTGGATGCTTTTGTAGATGGGATTTTAGTTTCTTTTGAGATCATTCATCAGATCATTCATTGATGGCTTAGAGAAACACAACGGATTTTTGTGTGTTGATCTTACAACTGCAAATTTGCTTGATTTTGTTATATTATCTCTGGTAGGGTTTTTTTTTGTGTGTATATGTGGAGTCTCTGGTATTTTCCAAATATATAAAATCATGTCATCTGCAAATAGAGATAGTTTTATTTCTCCCTTTCCAATTTGGATGCTTTTTATTTATTTTTCGTGTATAATTGCTGTGGCTGGGACTTCCAGTACAGTGTTAAATAGCAGTGGTAAAAACAGACAGTCTTTTACTTGGAGTGAAAGCTTGGTTTTCACCTTTGATGACTATGATGTTAACTCTGGGTTTTTCATGGATGCCTTTTATTATTTAGGGAAACTCCTTTCTTTTCCTAGTTTGCTGAGTGATTTTGTCATGAAACAGTGTTGGATTTTAGTAAGTGGTCTGTGTCTGTTGAAATATTCATGTATTTTCTTTTCCTTTGGTCTGTTAATATGATGTATTACATTGGTTGCTTTTCTTATATTGAACTGTCTTTGCATTCCTGGGATAAATCCCACTTGGTTATAATATATAATCCCTTTAATGTGCCATTGGATTCAGTTTGGTAGCATTTTGTTGAAATTTTTACATCTGTATTCATAAGGGGGTGTAATTTTTTTTTCAGTATCTTTGTCTGGTTTTGATTTTAGGGTAATGCTGACTTATAAAATGTGTTAAAAAGTGTTTCCTTGGGGCACCTGGGTGGCTCAGTCGGTTGAGCGGCTGACTTCGGCTCAGGTCATGATCTCGCGGTCTGTGAGTTCAAGCCCCACGTCGGGCTCTGTGCTGACAGCTCGGAGCCTGGAGCCTGCTTTGGATTCTGTGTCTCCCTCTCTCTCTCTGCCCCTCTCCCGTTCATGCTCTGTCTCTCTGTCAAAAATAAAAAATAAACATTAAAAAAAAAAAAAGTGTTTCCTCTTCCACGGGGCACCTAGGTGGCTCAGTCAGTTGAGTGACTTTAGCTCAGGTCACGATCTCATGGTTCCATGAGTTCGAGCCCCACACTGAACTGTCTGCTGTCAATGCAGAGCCCACTTCAGATTCTTTGTCTCCCACTAGGCCCCTCCCAGCTCACATTCTGTCTGTCTCAAAAAATAAATAAACATTAAAGAAAAAAAAAAAGAAGTGTCTCCTCTTCCACATTTGGAAGTTTGTGAAGGATTTGTGTTAATTCTCCACATGGTAGAATTTATTAGTGAAACCATCTGATCCTGGACTTTTCTTTTTTGAGAGGGTTTTGATTACCGATTCAGTTTCTTTACCTGTTACAGATATGTTCAGATTTTCTATTTATTTTTGAGTCAGGTTTGTGTTCCTAGGAATTTGTCCATTTCATCTAGATTATCTGATTTGTTGATATCTAGTTGTTCATGGTATTCTCTTAAAATCCTTTTAATTTCTCTAACGTCTGTATTAATGTCCTTACCTTTGTTTCTGATTTTAATTATTTGCATCGTCTCTTTTTCTCTTCTTAGTCAACTTGTTAATTTTGTTGATCTTTTAAAAGAATCAACTTTTTATTTGTTTTATTCTATTTTTATATTTGCTTATCTGTGCTCTAATACTTATTCCTTCTTTCTGCTGGCTTTGGGTTTAGTTTGCTCTTCATTTTTCTAGTTCCTTAAGGTGTAAAATTAGGTTATTGATTTGCTGTCCTTTTTAATGTAAGCATTTATAGCTATAAATTTCCTTCTCAGTATGCTTTTGCTGCATTCCATGTTTTTTTATGTTGTGTTTGGTTTTCATTCATCTCAGGATTGCCATCTTAATAAATTAATTATTAACTAATTAATAGGGAAGGCACATTGAAGCTGGGATAAACTTACAATTGGTAAAGAATTGATAATAGCAGTCAATTCATTTAGTGGCAGAAGGTCATATTTGATTACTTTGTGTTACACAGTAACCTTGTCTGAAGTGATTATTCTGTGAGATATTTTTATGTTCAACAAGAGAACAGTATGATTTAGCTGAAAGCATCAGAGTAGTTCTTGGACTTCAGGAGCTAGCTGCTTTCCCCCTCCCCCCCCCCAGTCTAATTATTGTCTTTTTGTATCCTTTTTGCTGCTGCAACTTTTAAGATTTTCTCATTGTTTTGCATTGTCATCACTTTTACTGTGATGTATATAAGTGTATTTTTCTTTTTATTATATCCATCTTAAGAGTTCCTGGTGCTTCCAGAAACTGTGGTTCGATGTTTTTTTGTCAGTTTTAGAAAATTCTCAGCCATTGTCTCTTCTAGTATTGCTTCTGTCCTGTTTTCTCTCTCCTTTACTTCTGGGATTCCCATTAAATATATGCTAGATCTTTTTCCTGGGTCCTCTTTTGGCTCTGTTCTTTCCTCCATTTTCTATCCTTTTGTATCTCCTTTCTTCATTCTTACTTTGTTCTGACCCTTTCCTAGTTCACTCTTCGTTTTGTTTTTGTAGATACTCTTTTTCTCCCAGTTTTACTGAGATAATAATTGACATTTTAACTCTTTAATTGTATCTAATTTTTAGTTTTATTGCATGGTGACCAGAGAATATGGTCTGCATGATTTCTGTCTCTGTTGGAAATTTCTCCATGGTCATTATAATATATAGTCAGACTTTATATAATGTTCCACTTACGTTATAAAATAAGAATGTCTATTTCTTGTTGTATAGGGCTATTTGATCATTGTCTTTATAGACATTTATCTTTTGTATCTCCTAAGAGAATTTTGGAAAACTGGCATTTTTAAGTTGGCATTTGGATTTTTTGTTATGAGTGAAAATAATTATCAGCATTTATACGTGTGTACATGCTGTAAATCTAATTTCTTCAAAATCTTTGTACTGTTGATTTAATTCATTAGCTTACAGAAAATGTTGGCCATATAACAATTTAACAAAGCCAAGTCTTCATAGCTAAATCAAAGTGTCAGTAACAAGGCGGCTTTACTTTTTTAGATTTAACTATCAGACCTGCCACTGTTGACAACCTTTTCATTTCTGAATTTTAATTCTAAAACTGAGAAATGGAATGAGAGGGGTATGAGAGAAAGGAAAGTAGGTATAGAGAGGTTGAAGGCATAGTGAGAGAGACAAGACACTGGGATCTTTCCTTGAGTTGTTTTTCAATGAACTAAGACTATGTAGCCTTTCTATATTGTTTGCTTTGCTCCCATATTAAGAAAATTTGTATTTCCCAAACTTCCTTCTATTTGGCTCCCAGAGGCTTTTACACAGAGCATTACCAGAGTAGTGTACAATACCAAGGTTCTGGATGATGGCATTCTTCTAGACCTTTGAGAGATTCAGTTAATAAATACAATGATCTATGCCCTTGTGACTTAGTTCTACAGGAGGGATACACAAACAATAACCATAATAAATAAATATATTATACAGTATGTTAGAAGGTGATAAGTGTTTTGGAGTAAAAAGGGGTGAACCAGTGTAAGTTTACTTGAGAGTGCCAGCAGAATAGAGAAAGTGAGGGAGTTTGGGATGTAATCTTAATCAAAGTGGTCCAGGTAGGCATTATTCAAAAGAAAATGGTTGATCAAAGGCTTGAATTAGGGAATTTGTCATGAGTATCTGGGAGACAGAGTATTCTAGCTGGGGAATGGTTAATAATACTAAGACCTTAGCATGGGAGAGAATGTGTTCAGGAAATAGTAAGGAAGCCAACGTGACTAGAACTGAGTGAATTGGGGAGGGGAGTAAGAAATGAGGTCAAAATGTTGCTGAAAAGGATCTTCGTAGGGCATTACAGGCTATTATAATGACACTGGTTTTTTCTCTAAGAGGGAAAGACAGGGAGCCATTGAAGGATTTTGAGGAGCATTATCTGTCTTAAGTTTTAAAACGATCCCTCTGGTTGTGGTGTTGAGAATAGACAGTAGCTGGGCAAGGGTAGATGCCCTAAGACCAGATTAGGAGGCTGTTGAATGAGTATAGGGGAGGGATAATAGTGGACCTGGATGTAGCAGTAGTGAGAAGTGATTGGATTCTGGATGTAATATAAAGATGGTGGCAATAAGATTTCTTGATGGTTTTGAAATGAAGTATGAATAAATGAATAAGGAAGATTGACCCAAGGTTATTGAGCTGAACAAGTGATGGAAGTGGGGAAGGTTGCAGATTTGTATTTGGTAACCTTTCTTTTGTAAAGCAAGAGAAGGGTGATCTTGAAAGAGGAGATGGGCAAAGAAAACTGGAATATTCTCGGTGTGTTGACTTTTGGGGAGAAGTGTTTCAAGCCTCCCTCTGTGACGGTCAGTTTCTCTTAATACTTGTAGATGTTCACAATTTACATATTTTGTAGCCATTTTGTTGTGTGCAAAGGGGTTTGTGAATATTATATCTTCTTGGTGACTTGTATGCTTTATTATATACAATATTCATATTTAGCAGGTGTAGTGCTTTTTTGCCTTAAATTCCATTTGATTTTTCTGATAGTGAAGACATCTATTTTCTTATTATTAACATTTGCTTAGTTTATCTTTTCACCATATTTTTAACCTTAACATTTCCTTTATGAACAACATATAGCATACTTTAAAACAAAACAAATACAAATACCTTTTTATTAACTTACAAACTTTATTTTTAAACAAAGTATTTAAGAATTTTTTTTAATGTTTATTTTTGAGAGAGAGACAGAGTGCAAGCGGGGGAGGAGCAGAAAGAGAGGGACAGGCTCTGAAGCAGGTTCCAGGCTCCCAAGCTGTCAGCACAGAGCCCAGCGCGGGTCTCGAACTCATGGACTGCAAGATCATGACCTGAGCCAAAGTCGGACACTTAACTGACTGAGCCACCCAGGTGCCCCATAAACTTTTTATATTTATTAAGAGGACTGATGTGTTTGGACTTCATTCTGCTTTCTTGTTACTTTCTCTTTGCTATGTTTTATTGTTACTTTTTAATTTAATCAGTCAAATTTTCTTTACAATTCCAGATTTGAAATTATATATCTTATTTCACCATTTTACTTGGTTACCCTTAACATTTTAATACATTTAAAAAAAAATTTTCTTTGAGGGGCACCTGGGTAGCTCAGTCAATTAAGCATCTGACTTCAGCTTAGGTCATGATCTCATGGTTTGTGAGTTCGAGCCCCACACTGAACTGTCTGCTGTCAGCACAGAGTCCACTTCGGATCCTCTGTTCCCCTCTCTCTCTCTGCCCCTCCCCTGCTTGCACTCTCTCTCTCTCTCTCAAAAGTAAATAAACATTAAAAAAAAAAAAAAAGGTTTTCTTTGAATCAGTATCTACCAGTTTGAACTCTTTTAGGCCTCTTTGTTCCCATATTATTAAATACCATATAACCCTCTTTTCTTAGGAATCCTTTTTGAACAATTATCAACAGTTAAGACATTTAGTTGCCATTTTCAGTGGTTTGGTTGCTCATTAATGCTTATTGATTCTCAGCTCTTTCTTTTTATATGTTCTTGTGTCTCTATGCCTGAGAATTACTCTATGAGTAATCTGTGCATGGTAAACTTTTGGAATCCTTGTTTGTCCAAAATGTCTTTTTTGTTGTTGTTATGCTTGAGTGGTAGCTATAGAATTCTGGGTTGAAAAGTATTTTCACATCTTTCACCATGATGCTGGCAAAAATGGTAAGACTGTAAGGAAATAGGCATTCTTACAGACTAGAAGTAGATATGCATATTGATAGAAATTTGGGGAAATGATCTAGAAATGTGTATTAAGCCCAAATACACATGCAGCTTTGAAAAATCTATACTATTGAGATAAAAACAGTACTATAAGGCTGTCTATACAAGGTTATTTACTGTAACATGTATATTGTATGATCCCATTTCTATAAAGATAATCACAAAACAAATACATATATGTGTATGCTTGTATGAATAAGAAAAAGGAGTGGAAGGATATACCAGACTCTTACATTGGTAACTGAAGTGGGAGAGAGTGGGAAACGTAGAGGAGGCAATATTTTCAGACAGATTTGATTTTAAAATACCATTTTTCCTCAAAAATCTGATGACATTGATGAGGAATTGTGTATTCTTGTTTTTGTAGATAGTCTAGTTTTTGTTTCTGTCTTGTTTTCTGAAAATGAGCAGAGTTCTACCTCTTATTCCTAGAGATCTGAAATTTCCCCAGGACTTGTCAAGAAGCATGTCTTTTTCTTCATCCGCTGAGCACCGATTGAGCCCTGTTAATCTGAAGATTACTGCATTTCTTGAGCTCTGGCATTTTTTTTTCTATTGTGTCCTCTTCTTCATTCCCCTGGGGTGCTTTTCTATAGTTCCTACATGATATAATTTATGGATGTAGATTTCATATTTATTTTCTCTTCTTGCTCTCTTTTTAAGAAGTCTTTGTTCTTTAAGAATACCTCTCATTTCATCAGCCATATTCACTCTGCTCTTCAACTCCTCTATTGAGAGTTGTTTTGTTGTTAATAGTTGTTGTTGCTTAGTATTTTTTTTTATTTCAGAGTTCTTTGTCACCCTTTCACTTAGAGTATATTGTACTTCTATACTTCAGACACAATAGTTTAGGGGCACCTGGCTGGCTCAGTTTGGTGGAGCGCACAACTCTTGATGTTGGGGTTGTGAGTTTGAGCCCCACGTTGGATGTAGAGATAACTTAAAATCATAAAAAGAAGCCTCAATAGTTTATAGAAATTGAAGATATTATGAATATTTACTTCTTTTTATTCTAGTGATTAACCTTATAATACAAACATTTAAATTTATATATTTCAATCACTTGTATAAAATAATAAAAAACACACTTAACACACCAATTTTAGCCATTTTTAGGATACACCTCCCCTCCACATTCAGCCTTTGGAAGAACTTTTCTGAGTGGTGAGTAAGTGGTAAACTTATGGATTGTATGCCTTTACTCTTGAATACTATGTTATCTGTCTCTGTATAAGATTCTATAGTCAAAATAACCTTAACCCCAAACTTTGAAGTTATACCACCTTTGACTGAACATTTAAGTCTTGACACTAAAAAGTCTGTTGCTTTTCTGATTCATATTTTTTGGCATAAAACCTATTTTTAGTCTTTGGTGTTTTTTTTTTTCTTTTTTTTTGATGTTGTTGTTTGTTTATTTGGGATTGTCATCTCCATTCTTTCCAGCAGTCCTCACCTATTACCGTTCTCATTTATGGTTTTATCCACCTTGGTATGCCTCTCTGTTCTTGTTCATCTCTTTTCATTTCATTGGCATTTTATGAGAGGAAAAGTAAATGCATGTCCCTGATAGACCCTAAGGAATCAGAAACTCTTAAATCCTGAGTGGCCACTTCATGTCCTTTTTCCGTGGCGCACTGGGTCAAGCACTGTGATTCCCCTCTTTATTGCTCATTTAATATTGTTTTACTGAAACCCTGCTTTATCCCTGCAAGAATGTTATTCTTAAAGCCCCAGCAACTCTTAAGACATACTGCTTCTTTCTGACTCTTTAGCTTCTGCCTGTTTATCCTGTTTATACCTTAGGAGTGGTAGTAAGGTACCAGGTACCAGAATAAATTTCTGCTTGTAAGGATCTCCTGCTTCATTCAGTAGGAGCAGTATACAAACTCAGCATCATCATTCCATAAATGAAACAAGTTAATGGCAAGCATCATAAAGAATTAACACTTCATGAGTAATTACTAAATGCTAGGCCCTGTGCTATATGTTTTATGTTGTCTTATTTAATCCACACAATCCTCTTAGTAGGTTTCATACATACTTTATTGATGAAGCAACTGAAATTTAAGGAAAGTTGGAATAACTTTGCCCCCAGGTGGAAGGTGTGGAACCATTTTTCAAACCCAGGCATGTGTGCGACCAAAAAGTGATTATCTTGGCATAGTGCACTATAAAATTTAGCTAAAACCCTCGCTTTTCTGAGGCTTTTCTTATCCATGGTATTTTACAGGACCTTCTACTTCCTCTGAACTATAGAATGTATAATCCATATTACTCACTTGGGACATAATGTATTGCTTTTTATTGATAGCAGTTTTTTATACATATGTGTCCTGTATTTTAGGTAGAAATACAATTAAAAAAAAAAAAACTACTAGCAATACCATTTTATTAATCTTAAGAATAATTAAAATTTTCCCTGAAATGATCTCAGTTTTAAATAGCTTTAGTCTCCTTTTATAAAACAATAGTATACTATTCATAACAATTTGGTTTTACAGATATTGGGTAAATTGTAAAGCATGTGTTCTATAAGTCTCTTATGGTTCAAAAGTGCTACTTTTAAATGACACTTGTTTGAATAGAGCTGTGTACATTTGATTATTAATAAGTATTTGCATTTTCTAAATATTACATAGTGTTTAACATTTTGGTGAAATTTTGTAATTATTTAAATTCACAACAGATAAATATCTTTGGTTTTATAAATGAAACTCCAGAATTGAATATTTAATAAGGAAAACTTGTTAAATCAGAAAAAAGTAGTGGCTGGTTTGTGATTTGCCATCACAAAAATATGTTCCTTTTTGTTGTTGTTGTTGTTTTTAAGACATTGGTGCAAGAGAGATGCATATTCCTGTGTAATTTGCTTCAAGGAGAGCAGATTTCTTGTATTTGAATTTTTATCTTCCTGAATGAAGATAATTGTAGAATAGTGATTACTTTGGAATATTTGTCTTAGGAGATAATTGTATTTGGGGGGCTGATTTTAGAGAAAGAAAAAAAGGTAAGTTGAGTAAATGATAGCAGTAAGAGAGTTCACATATAATGAAAATATTTTACAGAAAATATAACTGGTTTTGTTTCAGTTTTCTAGTTCTCAGTGAGTATCAAACTTATCCATCTAAATATATAGAAGTTTAAATTTATATACTAAAGTTTAAATGTACATAATACAGGTAAATGGTTAAGTACTTGTTACAGATTATTGTAGAATTACAGAATTTTTCTTTCTACAATCTGAGCCGCTTTCAATAAAATAATGAAATAATTTTCAGTGAAATAATTTGTTCTCTTGATGTCATAATGTTCAAGTTTATTTCTCATTAGACTATAGACAGTTTCGTATTTTCAAAATATGACTAATAATATGACTACCAAATGAATTAATGGAATCTTTATAATAAGAGTTTTACTTTAACTATAAAATCTACCAAAGTTTTTTTTAATGTACATAGTTTTAGGGCGCCTGAGTGGCTTAGTTGGTTAAACGACCGACTTTGGCTCAGGTCATGATCTCACTGTTTGTGAGTTCTAGCCCTACGTTGGGCTTTGTGCTGACAGCTCGGAGCCTGGAGCCTGCTTCAGATTCTGTGTCTCCTTCTCTCTCTGCCTCTCCCCTGCTCACATTCTGTCTGTCTGTCTCTCTCTCAAAAATAAACATTTTTAAAAATTAAAATAAACATACATACAATTCAGTATGTACAGTTTTGAATTTGAAAGAGCAAAATTGTGTGAGTATTAGAAGGAAACATTTATTATGTTTCACGCAGTCTTTTAAGGCCAGATTATCTCTTCAACTCTTGTAAGGAATTCCTTCAAAGCCCAGTTGTTTGCATTTGCTGTCCTGTCACTTACTTTGATGTGCGTATTCTACTGGACCTTGGTCCTGTGGAATCGTCATGTGTTTGGGGCAGAAGTTTTATCCACAGCACTTTGAACATTCTTATCTTTTAAGTGCTTGAACAAATTCCTAGCCTTTTCTGAAAACCATTAGGCAAGTAGACATTGATGCTGATTTTGTACTTAAAAACTTCCTTTGTCACATTTCTTTTTATCTCTTGCTGATTATTGTTAAATGTGTAAGCACAGTAATTTCTTAATGGCAAAATTTCTTTGCTCTTCAGAATTATTTCAGCTCTCAACCAGTTCATTCCATATGCACATATAATATTTATATTACCACTTTAGGTGTTTTATTATCTACCTTCACTTCTAATACAATTGTGTTTTGTCTTCCTAGGACTTTTAACACTTGCACTTCTTTTGCATTTATTGGGCACGATGGGTTAATGTTTATAAAATAACTCAAAACTAAGCACAAAGAGTAAATTCATCATAGACTGAAGAACACTAGAAAAGCCAAAGTAAAATAACGATTAATGGCAGTTAATTGGTTGAGAGCAGAGTTGACACACTACCTTTGGAGTGTGGAGCTGACACATTTATGTTCATGTTAATTATTCAATTGTGGTAAAAAATTTGGTCTGTTTGAAAAAATATATAAAGAGGTTATCACTCATTTTAATTTTTTTTTAAAAAAAACGTGAATTGTTCTTGTTGGAGCTATGTGCATATGCACATCATATATCCTTTCAAAGCTGTGATGGTCACTCTTACCTTGTTCTCACTATATGAACATGTAAACAATGCAACAAGCAGTCATTCCGTAGCTGAGTAGGATTTAGCATTCTCGTTTGGTTGCAACTGTAATTTATTGCGTTGCCTCTTCTGTTACAAACTCTTCATTAGGAAATTAGCTTTTGATTAGTGAATATCCATTTGTTTTTCTGCTGTTGGTTTTCATTATTTTATAATTTTGCCATGTTGTTAAAGTTAGGCCTTTATAACTTCCCCACCACCTTTTGTCCTTCTTGTAGTTACCTGCCTCTTGAGGTAGGTTAGATTATGTTTACTATTTAGTATATCCGGCAGTAAGAATCACTTTGTGTTATTAGGTGTTTATGATCTTACTATTTGTAACATCTTCCTATTAAATAATGAGGATCATATATGGCATCAGGAATAAAACTACTGGACAAGTTCAATATAATTTTATGGTAGGTGGTAAAATCACATATAGATCTTGGTTTGTAATGACAGTAATGACAGGGCCACATGCTGCTGGAAGAAAGCATTATGTGCCAAATGTATTTTATTCTTGTTTTATTTTTCTGCTCATTATTTATGTATTTTCTGTTGGTTTGAACTCATTGAAAATTTTTGAGGGGGATATTACCCATACAAAAAACCTTTGTATGTAGTTTTCATGATGCAGATAGCTCTGTGGCCTGTGTGTTAGTCATTTAGTGCCATATTTTCATTGTTCAGGAATCAGCTTATCAACATATTACAAGTTAACTAAAGGATTATTTCTTTTCTTTTTTAATTTTTTTAAATGTTTGTTTGTGTTTGAGAGGGATCAAGAGTGCACGCAAGGGAAGAGTAGAGAGAGAGGGAGGCAGAATCCAAAATAGGCTCCAGGCTCTGGAGTTGTCAGCACAGAGCCTGACGAGGGGCTCAGACTCAGGAGCTGTGAGAACATGACCTGAGCCAAAGTCAGATGCTTAACCAACTGAGCCACCCAGGAGCCCCAACCAAAGGATTATTTGAAGTAATTTTTGATTTAGAGTATCTTTTTTAAATTAAAGTCCCAGTAGTATAATTTTCACTCCCATTTTTAGCTCATTATTTCAAATAACATTAAATGTTAATAATATAATAACCAAGCATTTAACATATAGAGTAGATGTCAGAGAGGATGTTAGAAAACATCTTATCCAATCTCCAGTGCCATAGTTCCTTCTACTGTGTTCTTGACAATAGTCCAACCTGCTGAGCCATTCAGTTCACTGTTGTGTGAGACAACCCTTTGCATTGTTGAGTGGTTCCTGTTTTTAGTTTTTTCTTAATCTTGAGTTGAAATCCATATCTTTATAATTCAAACATACCTTCTTTTATATGGCATGCCTTCAAACATTAGAAGACTATTAATTGTATTGACTAATTATTAGACTAAGCATACCAAATTTTCTCTTTATTTCATTACATGGTGTGCTGGATACCCTTATGAATTTCTGTATTTTTTTAGTGTTTCCTCTCAGTGACATCCAGAGTAGGATACTACTGGGGTGGTATGGTTATACAGTATACTCTGTCTTCACTTGCATTGTATACTAGGTGAGGCTTGGGTATATATATATATATATGTTTGAACATTGTGTACGGTATATATAGACTTAACTATCACAGTAATTGTAGATGTAGTATTTCAGTTAATTAAGATTTGTTTTTGCAATTAGAATGACAGTTGTGAATGTTTTTTTCTTCTTGACCCAATCTCCTATATGACTAACTGAAGTTGTCATGTATTCTCAAGGATAATTTAAATGAACATGGGGTTTGTGAAAATCTGACAGATCTTAACTATAACTCAGCTAGTGGGCAACATTATAATTTATTTATAGCTGTGTAATATAGCTATTAATGAGCTAATGTAGAATGAGGGCAAATTGTATTATATCTTTGTATGAAATTATACTACATGACAAAGGTTGGTATTATGTAATAAGTACCCACAAAGTATTAACCTATTTGCAATAAATACAATTAATAATGTACATAAAAGAATGAAATTAAGCTAATTTTATCAAAAATTATTCATGAACAGAAAGTGGACAGCATAGATTTGATGACAGGAAGGTTGTATCTAATCTGAATTACTGAGTGACCTAGGAAGCTTGCTTAGAGGGATTACAGAATAATTATGTTAATATGCAATTATCACCTCATTTCTTCTGTAGTAACCTCAAGATGTAGTGTAGTGAGGGTGTTATAGCAAGTGCTGATAGTTTGCAAAAATACTGATGTTTGAAATTTCTAAGACAATAAGTCTAGCTTGAGGCATAAAAGTGATGATCTGTCATCTTGAAGACAGATCTGACCTTTGTACTGTTTTTTTTTTAACGCTCACAGTGTATAACTACAGGCAGTTATAGCTGTAGAACTCATTATGATTTTCTAGAAACCGAAATATGTTTTATGTAGATTTAAAGTTCCATTTGCAGCTTTTTATAAGTGTGTGAATTTTTTTCAAGAACATTTTAAAAGTCATTTAAAAGAAAAATTCTGTGGTAATATGATGACATGGAGGAGGACATACTAATAGAGTCTAAGCATTTTATTAAAATATCCTATTTGATAATAGCAAATTCACTGAAATTTGAGGAGTCCAATATAACATTAGTTTGATTATTTTAATTTATTAGCTTCCCTTTTTTGAACTTTATGAATGATGTCTACCTTCAAATGTGTCCCCTACTTAGTTACATTAACATAAACTGGTGTTGATGGCTCTGTTACATATATTTGACTATATAAAGATAGTTGGAAGAACTTTGAAACAGTGTGAAATTAGGTTATTGGTCAAATGCTTTCTTGCCTAGATGCCACATAACCATCCGTGAATGTAGGGAAATAAATTTTGGTGTCAAAATTCTAGATCCATTATTCACTGTAACAGATTTTGATGATTCAGTGTTCTGCATTATATCTCAATGCAACAGCTATGATTTTAGAATACTGTTAAGAAAAAATGTACTTGGAACATGTTTTGGTTAAGATACATTCTAAAATTAAACCAGGAAATTTTTTTTATTATTGCTAAAATACTAGCTTACTGAAACAGTTTCTTATAGCGTATTTTTAAACTGATGGAGTAGATTTTTTAATATCAATGTGCTAAAAAGAAATTTTCTGAAAAATGAACAACCTCTGTTTTTGAGTAGAGAGATCATTAATTTGGGGACAAGTTAGGCATATTTCTTTAGGTGTGAAGGAAAACTTTGTTAAAGACTTCATTTTATATTTTAACAATATCTAATCTGATCTTTTGTTTTTTTCCTTCTGCTAGATGTTGTTTAGAGATAGAGGATATAACACATACATATATTCTTCCTGTGTTTTTGTGGCAAAACAGTTTGGTATCTTTAGAATGTGAACTTATGGAAGGCTCATATTAAGGCCATTCTGGTAATGAGAATGCAGTCTCCAAGCAGACATGATATTCTCATAGTTTGTCACCCTGCTGTTCAGGGGGTACCAATGAAGTTGCTTTAAATGGGAAGCGTCTGTTCCATCTCTGAACCTCTAACACCAGAACAGATGGGTGGAACATGGAACATAGAAGGTTGTACCTCTGAGGTGGTAACAGTGAAGCCACTCATTAACACTGAATTTACCACTTCGTTAGCAACATTGCTTCCTGTTGAGAAAAGCTAATACAGGCTTTCAGATTGACTGAGCATATATTTGTCTACCCCTGTGATTATAATAAGTAGGAACACTAAGTGTCTTTCAGGCTACTTTTTTAAAAATTCTGTTGTCCATTTCAGATTTATGAGACCGTTCCTATTTGGACATTTTACCTTTTTATGTAGTTTAATGAGAAATGTCAGGAATGGGTAATAGTATAGCATCAAGATTTGCTTTTCTTTTCATTGACATTTACACACTCTTCCTTAACACATGTTTATGTGCTGCCCATTTTTAACTTCTGTGTATGTGATGTAGAGACTCCTGCTGGGTGCTGCATTAGCACCATTTTGGGGTGATAGCATTGAATATGATCTTATTGGAAGTCTATTTTTATTGCTGTGGATGTCTGCCAATCTCAGAACAGAATTCTGAGACCTATGAGGGGCAGAAAAATTGTTGGTATACATAATAATGCCAAAGAAAAGATATTTGCAGTATTATTTATAATATTTGTTGTATTAAAGAACACATCTTGTGGAAAGAATAAGCTCGTTATAAGCACTTGTTCTCAGTTGTGAAATACGAAAGTAATTAGAAATAATTCTTTTATTCTTTAACTAGACTTAATGTTTTACAGCACATGTAGTTGGTACCATAAGAGATTAGAAATAATGAACTGTATTGAAAATGTTTTAATTTCTAAATATCAGATTAAATTCATGCTGTCTTAAAATAGTATTATTACTTGTTATTCAAGTAATATACAAGTACAAATTTAAGTACTATGAAGGAGAAGAAGAGAGCAGAAACCTAGCATGTCTTGTTTGCGGTTTTCCGAATAATAGAGCAGTTCCTGGCACATGGTAAGGGCTCAATAAATATTTGGAGAATGAATAAACTGTACTTACTACCATGTGCAAAAGGAAAAGAAATAATGGAATTTTATGCCAGTACTTCAGATAGTTCATACCTAGGGTTGCCAAATTTCAGATTCTTTAAATTGTACTTGACGATTATTGGATATTTTGAAGGCCTTGCTATAATTGCTGAGTCAAGAAGTCAGAACCATGATGGAATTTGCATTAGTTGAATGGGGTATCTAAGTTTCATGGGAAGAAAATTGTCTCCTCTTACACACTTTTGCTTTGATTTTACAGCTATGTTTTTATTCACTCAACATGTTAGTCCTTTATTCACCAAATACTGCCTGAGCACCTTTGCCAAGCACTGTGCTAGGTTCTAAAGATATGAAGGTGACTAGGTATAGTCCCTGCCCTCAAAGAGTTTACATTCTTCCAGGGAGACAGGTAGTTCCAGTATAATGTGCCCATTTCTAATATTGCTGTTCTCTAGATGTTTTGTATATATTCAATATTGGTTGTTGTTGCTTAGCACAAAGAAAAAAAATAACCTAACCTTTTTTAAAGTTTTTCTTCATTCTTGGAAAATTATTAGGACCTCCACATAAAAAGAATGGAATTATGCTAATAAAAATGTGTACTTTGAACTCTCCATACATTCTACTAGAATTTTTTTTCATGCAAATCTAAATTTTTTTTCTTCCATTTTCTAGACTAAATGTGTTAAATGGGCTTGCCAACAATATGGATGATTTGAAGATAAACACCGATATTACTGGTGCTAAAGAAGAACTCCTAGATAACAACAGTTTTATCTCAGACAAAGAGAGTGGAGTTCATAAACCAAAAGATTGTCAGACATCATTTCAGAAAAATAATACACTCACTCTGCCTGAAGAACTGTCAAAGGACAAATCTGAAAAAGCCTTAAGTGGAGGCCAGTCTACTCTATTTATACATGCTGGTGCTCCTACTGTTTCTAGTGAAAACTTTATCTTGCCTAAAGGAGCTGCTGTTAATGGACCAGTTTCACACTCCTCCTTAGCTAAGACTTCCAGTATGAATAAAGGCAGTGTTTCATTAACCACTGGACAACCTGTGGATCAGCCAACAACAGAATCTTGTTCAGCTTTGAAGGTGGCACCTGATCTTCAGCTATCTACACCACAGAAAGCAAATCAACACCAAGTTTTATTTTTGTTATCAGATGTAGCACATGCTAAGAATCCAACCCATTCCATTAAAAAACTACCTACCTCTGCTTCCGTTGGTTGTGACATTCAGAATTCAGTAGGGAGTAGTATAAAGTCAGATAGCACTTTAATAAACCAAGTAGAGGTGGGTGAGGATAGTGATGATTTATTGGTAAAAGATGATTGTGTCGATACATTAACAGGAATCTCCTCAGGTACAGATGAATTTAGGTCAGAAAATGAGACAAACTGGGATCCCCAAAAAGAGTTCATTCAGTTTCTTATGACTAATGAAGACACAGCGGATAAAGCTCCAGTTCACTCCAAAGTAGGTCTAGAAAAAAAGAGAAAGCGGAAAATGGATGTAAGCAAGATAACTCGTTACACTGAAGATTGCTTTAGTGATTCAAATTGTGTACCCAATAAGTCAAAAATGCTAGACGTAGACTTTCTAGAACAGAATGAAGAACTACAAGCAATAGACTCACAGAAATATGCATTATCAAAAGTGAAGCCTGAATCAACTGATGAAGACTTGGAATCTGTGGATGCTTTTCAGCATCTAATTTATAACCCAGATAAGTGTGGCGAAGACAGTTCACCCGTTCATACTAGCACTTTTCTTTCTAATACCTTAAAAAAGAAATGTGAAGAAAGTGATTCCGAGTCACCTGCTACTTTCAGCACCGAAGAGCCATCATTTTACCCCTGTACAAAGTGCAATGTGAATTTTAGGGAGAAGAAGCACCTCCACAGGCATATGATGTATCATTTAGATGGGAATAGCCACTTTCGTCATCTTAACGTCCCAAGGCCATATGCTTGTAGAGAATGTGGACGGACATTTCGAGATCGTAACTCACTTCTAAAGCATATGATTATTCACCAAGAAAGAAGACAGAAGCTGATGGAGGAAATTCGCGAATTGAAAGAACTTCAGGATGAAGGAAGAAGTGCACGATTACAGTGCCCTCAGTGTGTGTTTGGTACCAATTGCCCTAAAACATTTGTGCAGCATGCTAAAACCCATGAAAAAGATAAAAGGTACTACTGCTGTGAAGAGTGTAACTTCATGGCAGTGACAGAAAATGAATTAGAATGCCATCGAGGCATTGCCCATGGAGCGGTGGTAAAATGCCCTATTGTCAGTTCTGATATAGCCCAGAGAAAAACGCAAAAAAAGACTTTCATGAAAGACTCTGTTATAGGATCATCCAAAAAATCAGCTACCTACATATGTAAGATGTGTCCTTTTACGACTTCAGCCAGAAGTATTTTAAAAAAACACATGGAGTACTTGCATTCATCATCATGTGTTGATTCATATGGTAGTCCACTTGGACTTGATAAAAGAAAAAGTGACATTCTTGAAGAACCTATAGATATTGATAGCACTAAACCATTAATTAAACAACAGTCAACCACATTTCCAAAGAACTCTGCTTTAAAACAAGATGTAAAGCGAACATTTGGATCATCCTCACAATCAAGTAATTTTTCCAAATTCCATAAGCGTCCACACAGAGTACAAAAAGCTCGGAAAAGCATTGCCCAGTCAGGTGTAAATGTGTGCAATCAAAACAATTCTCACAAGACTGTTATGATTAAAAGCAGCACTGACCAAAAACCTAAGTATTTCCATCAAGCAGCAAAAGAAAAATCTAATGCCAAGGCGAATAGCAACTATTTATATAGACACAAATATGAAAACTACAGAATGATCAAAAAATCAGGTGAATCATATCCTCTACATTTCAAAAAAGAAGAAGCCAGTTCACTAAACTCTTTACATCTGTTCTCATCATCAAGTAATTCTCACAACAATAGTTTTATTTCAGACCCTCAAAACTCTGACACGAAAAGGCCAGAAAGCTTCAGAGAACACAGGCGTGTAGCTGTAAAGAGAGTAGTTAAGGAATCCAAGAAGGAAAGTTCTGTTGGAGGAGAAGACTTGGATAGCTATCCAGATTTCTTGCATAAAATGACTGTTGTTGTTTTGCAAAAACTTAATTCTGCTGAAAAGAAAGATAGCTATGAAACAGAAGATGAAAGTTCCTGGGATAATGTTGAGCTAGGTGACTACACTACACAGGCCATAGAAGATGAAACCTATAATGATATTAATCAAGAACATGTAAACTTATTCCCGCTTTTTAAAAGCAAGGTAGAAGGTCAAGAGCCTGGAGAAAATGCTACCCTTAGTTATGACCAAAATGATGGCTTTTATTTTGAATACTATGAAGATGCTGGAACTAATAACTTTTTGCATGAGATACATGATCCTCAGCATTTAGAAAACGCAGAAACTTCATTGTCAAAGCATAGTTCTGTTTTTCACTGGACTGATCTGTCTCTTGAGAAGAAATCATGTCCTTACTGCCCAGCAACATTTGAAACAGGTGTTGGGTTATCAAATCATGTTCGAGGACATCTTCACAGAGCTGGATTAAGCTATGAAGCCCGTCATGTTGTATCACCGGAACAAATAGCCACAAGCGACAAAATGCAACATTTCAAAAGAACTGGCACAGGGACACCTGTTAAGCGAGTTAGAAAAGGTAAGTTTCCACGTGGATAATTTGGGTTACTATGTCTATTCAGATTGAAAGAATTTGAAGGTTTTGTTCAAATTTGGTCTTTATTAGAATAAAGAAAAAATAATTTTATTTTTCAGAGTTAATTGGCTTTAAGATGATCACTTTACAAAAAATTCTGATGTTACTCTTAAAAAATTTTTTTTTAGCTATAGAGAAGTCTGAAACCACTTCTGAACACACTTGTCAGCTCTGTGGTGGTTGGTTTGATACTAAAATTGGATTATCGAATCATGTTAGAGGCCATCTGAAAAGACTTGGAAAGACCAAATGGGATGCTCATAAATCTCCAATCTGTGTTTTGAATGAAATGATGCAAAATGAAGAAAAATATGAAAAAATCTTAAAAGCATTGAACAGTCGTCGTATTATTCCCAGACCATTTGTAGCTCAAAAACTTGCATCAAGTGATGACTTTCTATCTCAAAATGTTATACCTCTTGAAGCATACCGTAATGGCCTAAAGACTGAAGCTTTATCAGTGTCTGCGTCAGAAGAGGAAGGGCTGAGTTTCTTAAATGAATATGATGAAACAAAACCAGAACTGCCCAGTGGAAAAAAGAATCAGTCTCTTACACTGATAGAACTGCTTAAAAATAAAAGGATGGGAGAAGAAAGGAATTCTGCTATTTCTCCTCAAAAAATTCATAATCAAACTGCAAGAAAGAGATTTGTTCAGAAGTGTGTTCTTCCATTAAGTGAAGACAGCCCGTTGATGTATCAGCCACAAAGAATGGACTTGACTATGCACTCAGGTAAGAGGATGTTTATGACTATTGTGTATAATTTAAACAGTTTAATTATGCTTACTTTTATGGAATATTTGTAGGAAATACTTCTTAGAATGTTTTTACTTAAGCTGCTTTTTTTGCAGAGCAGAGATTGGTTATACTGTCATTTCTATATAAATCATCAGTTGATGCTCATCAGCACTGAATCTCTGTGCCTCATTTCTTGGTCAGAATGTAAGGTGAGAACAAAAAACAAAAAAAAAACCAAAAAGCTGATCTGTAAAAATAAAATCTGCTATGGCTGGGGAATGGTCCTATGGATGGGAGGTTGACGTTGTTCAGAAGCATAGCATTACTGGAATGGCATACCTGTTCTCTATTTGCCAGTGCTCCAAGATGATAATGGTCTCAAGATTTAGCTATTGGTTTTCCTTCTGCTTAGGTCAAACAAACAAACAAAAATAGGCTCTTTAAACTGAATGGATTGGTGTCTGTTGTGTGTTGTGATTAACCCAAAGAAACTTCTCCTTCTCCAGTTCCTCGTTGTATTGTGGGATAGTTCGGTTTTGGAGAACTGTTGTGAGTATAAAATATTTGTTTGGGGCTTTGCAGCGGTGGTCTAATGGAACAGAACAGATGTTGAGGTTAGTGCTTGTGCACCAATAGTTTTTCCTTTTCAAAAGAACAGTTTGTATTGGCAAATGATGTAGCAGATGAAATAGCCTAACTATATTTGTTATTGCTAAGTCTGGTTTATACTTTTAGATTAGAAAAATTTTAAGTGTCTTTGTCGGTTTCTTTTGGAGGTTAAGAATGTCGATGATTGATTAACTTTGTGGTCTAGCCCTGAGTTGAACGTGTCTGAGGTAAAAGTAACTGGTCAGTGGGTTAATAATGAATACAATTACTATAATGTTGATTTGTTTACTTGGGACAGCCCAGATATTTGTTTGCAGTTTTGATTTAAGGAAAGATTACCTTGTGTTGTAAGTGGTCTGAAAAATGGTCCTGTATGAATTTCTGGTTAATACGGTTCTTTTGTACGAAGAGAGTCTTTCAAAGTCAAATTTTGAACATTTTTCAGAAGAAGAAAATGTAAGAAAGGTGTGTCAGCTGTGTTGACTGAGGTGTAGTACACTGGAGAGATGGAAACCGTATTTGTGGCTATCATAGCTCGTGTTGAAGAAACCAACTGAAACGAGTTGGGGGAGTGAGAATTGTCTTAGAAGTTAGGAGTTTCTTATTGTTTTCAACATGTTTTCTTTCCTGTGATGATTAAGATGTTAGCTTGTTGATCATTTATTTAGCACAAAGATTTTAGCAAAAAACTTCAAATCATTAACTTTCATTATTGATTGCGCATTCAGAGTAATGAACATAAAATGCCCTGAATAAAATGTTGTGTCTAACAGCTGCTCAGTGGTGTGTTTTACCACCTTTTCTCCCAGCCTTCATCAGAAAGCCTAATTTAGTATTGAGCCTTTTACGGTTTTGTGGGTAAAACACTTTAATTACCACTTTGTCAACTAGACTTTTTAATTCTTTGTATTGGTAAGTTGCAAGCTTTGAAACTTCTCAACTGAACAGTGCTCTTCAAATCACAGGATTGTATTTTAGGTTTAGGAAATGATCTGCGTAACACAGAAATCTGCAAGAAAGTGATAATAGGTGTTAAATCCAGAGGAGCTTAGAGGTTCAAGGCACTCCTCTTCCACCTTTCCAAAGAGCATGGGTTGGCTCTAAATACTAACTACAAACTAATAACATTTAACTTAACCCCCCCCACCCCCGCTCCTTATTTTAAGTTAAGCTAATTCAATGAACGTTTTTTAAACCATCTTTATTGTGGTACTTTTCTTCACGCTTTTAGCTAAGAAAATTTCACTTTTTGAAGTGAGAACTGGATTATAGTTTTCTTTTGAATGATAGGTATGCCTGTGAAGCTTAGAACATGTGTGCATTGCAATACGACGTTTACAAGTGCTGTTAGCCTGTCCAACCACTTACGCGCTTATGCACGAAAGAAGAGTG
Source organism: Panthera uncia (assembly GCF_023721935.1). NCBI lineage: Eukaryota > Metazoa > Chordata > Mammalia > Carnivora > Felidae > Panthera > Panthera uncia. Next base: position 32,935 of record NW_026058712.1, read on the forward strand.
CTGGACTTTTGACTGGTACAGGTATGTTTGAACAGATAACACAGCAAGTCTGCTTGATTCAGTACATTTTTTTTCCCACCAGACTGGTGCTAATTCAGATGATATTTATAGCTTTCTTTGGTAAGCACAGTTGAGTCTGAATATACATTAAATTTCAGCAACTTGTAAACTGTTAGATATCATTTTAAGCAAGTTCTTCTTTTTCATTTGGCTTCTATTGACTTGATTTGGGAAAAATAAATAAATAACCCAATAGAAGTGTGGGACTTTTGAGTCTGCCTAATTCCCATTGATTTTTAAATTACACTATTTTTTGATTTTTAAATTTATTTTTGTGAGTAGATTCCAGTAAGGCAACCTCTCTTTAGTAAAAAGGATTGTAGTTCTAGCCTAACGAAATGCTTTATTAGGAAAGAAAATTATTGTGAAATTTCAAATATGTACCTTAAAACTAAGCAAAACTAAGGAGTTTTCATTAGTCTGTAGATGACATCTTTAAAGGGATAAGCCTTAAAAATGGCCCATGTTGACAACTGAATAGATTTTTCTTTTAATACTCCTAAACTACGTTTAGGATTAATAAATACAGCCAACACATAAATCTCAACATGCACATTTCTGTGTTATTTTTGGTTGGTTAGCCCAGCCTTGCAGATACTCTTCATATTGCCAGCCTGTGAAAAATTGTATTAGCTTACTCATATGTAATACTGCTTCTTACCCTACAAAAAGCCTTGCTCTTTTCATTTGTAGCCTTTCAAGCTACCCTGCTTTAGCAAATCCCATTTCTCTCATGTCTTAAAATACACTCTTTTCTAAATATATCTACATAAATCCTTTTGCCTAAAACTCTCCTTCCAGTCTTTTTATTTCTCTTGCTCTTTTAGATCACTGCCTTCTGCTTCCTTCTAGTTGCTGTTTTCCCAACTTTTTTGTTCTTCCTCATGTCTTCCCTTGGCTTACATCCAATATGTTCTTGCTACCAAAGAAACACTTGTATTCATACTAATGTCTTTCTTCTGCTTCTTTGCTTTATCCTTTGACTTGATATACAAATGACCAGGGATGACTGTTGACTGCATTAAAAGAATAGAGTGAGTTTTACTTTACTGGATTAGTAACCTCCTACTGTGAGGTTTTAGGTTTTATAATATTACTCCTACCTTCATCAGGCTTGAAAGGGGATTGCAGACATTAGAGGCAGGGAGGCAGTGAAAATAAAAGACTGTAGAAACAGAACTTCACAGTTATTGCTACCACAGTTACTGACTTTCACTGTACACTTACTATGTGTCAGGCTCTGTGCTGTGCAGCCGAATTGCGTAACATTTAACCTTCACACCGCCATATGAGTTGTAGGTGCAATAATTCTCTCAGTTTTACAGAACACTAGGTCTTAGACAAGTCAAGACTTAAGGTTAAGTTACCCAGATTTATGTAGTTATTAATAGCAGAGTGGAAAAATCAAGGATTTCTTATCCTAGACTTTTGTTTTTAATCACGATGGTCTGCCACATACAGAACAAAAGCAGTTGAAAATCCTAAAAGAGGTTAGGTTTAAAGTGGGGAGCATTCTGGTGAAGACTGAATAAATGAGTCTTACAAAGAGCAAGGACCCAAGAAACAGGCCTGGATTAGATTTTCGAGGACTTTAAAAAATATTTCAGTCTGACAATTCAGACAGATAATTGCAAATATTCAGTGAGGCGCATCTCTCCAGTACAGGTTTTGTAGGCCATTAAAAAATGCTTTTATTCCGTCTGAAAATCTTTTAAAACATAGTATTAATTCTTTATAAATAACTGATTGTAGCCCTCCACTGACCAGGGGTGCATTCTAATGAACACTTTATTGTCTAAACAATTTCATTATTAAAGAAAAAGTTAATATAGGATGAATGGGGATAGATTTCTTTGGTCATCAAGAAAAAAAGAGAACATTACTTTTTAAATATCATTAAATACTAACCAAAATGTCAGAAGAGTTAGAAAATAAAAGGTGTGTGTTTGGCAGTCCTAAGGCAAAGAGAAGGGAAATTAAAAGCTGAAGAAAGTCTTAGGGTGGTATTTTCCACAGCACATAACCACTTTTAACAAAAATAAAAAACTCATGCACCTTTTCTTAGAAATTCTGAAACATCCCCCCTCGTTTTTGAAAGCTTCTTGACCAGTAGAGCTACACAGAAGATGTCTTTGCTGCTTGCTCATGCCAACTACAAAGTTTTTTTTAATAAGCTTTCTTATTTTTTGTTTTCCAAATGAAACATTCTGTATTATATTTATAAAGTCCACATGCCTGTTTTCTTCCTCTGTATCAGTTGCAGTGGTGTAAGTCAGTGGTCCCAACCTGTAGTTTCCGGAGGGTTCCACCAGGTTATTGTAAGAGATTCATCAGTTCATACGAGTAACAAGCATTATTTCTCAAAAATAAGTAAATGTTGTTTTGATGGAAAAAGTACAGAAACATTTGAAAAAATCTTTACCTTAATCTAAGTATATCACAAGACTGAAGCAATGTAAAAGGAAAATAGGTAGGACTAAAGCCTCCATAAGAATGTCTGGGACCCATGTTCTTAATTCAAGTAGTCTTCATTCATGTGGATTTTATTTATGTGACCTACTCTTGAAGAAAAAGCTTAGGTATCCCTACAGTATGCTAAAGGCCGGCTTGGTTATGATAAACCCCAAATAAACCCCAAAGCTTCCTTAGAAGACACCGGCTCCTGGCCTCTTCTGTGGGAACTAGTGGTCTTTGGAGGGAGAGAAATATTCTAGCTAGCCTGAATAGACCCAAAAGAATGCTTCTCTACTTCCCCAAATAGCTGTCTTATGAAAGCTGTGGACCCCATCCCAGAAACATGCACTTATTTCATCCACAGATAAAAAGTTTTCTATATATTTCTGTATTTAGGTATATCCCCTAAAGGTTATCATCTGTGGACACTTCCTCTAGCAGAAAGCTGAGAAAAGGGAGATGACAAAATAAAAATGAAGCAGACAGAACTGGGAATCAGGAAATGTAAGAAATCTAAGCCCTAAGAGTTAGAAAATGCTTAATATGCCAGAACTGTGTAACACCAAAACTAACGTATTTGGTCACAAACATAAATTAAAATACAACATGCTTCCTAACTTTAGTAAAAGGAAATGATGAATAATAAAGTAGGAAAGCTTGGAATTAAAGACATAGAAGGGTAGCCATACCTGGGGCAGAGTTCAGTTGACAAAAAAGAATAAACTTCACAGATTAAAATTTTGCCCAGAACTGACCCAGTTTGTCATCCATTGGGCAGGTTCCAGTAATTGTTTAATAATTTCCATGTGCCTTCCATGGTAGATGCTCATTTATGAAACTTTTTTTTTTACCTTTTTTAAAATGAATTTTTGTCTAAAGAGGCTAGTGCCAAAGGGTTTACTTTATATTCTGTATTGTAAATTCAAGGCATACTTATTATTTTTTAAGGCATACCTATTAAGAATTTATTACAGTTAACATAGACTGCGCTATTGGTAGACTTCTTTTTCAAGCTTTATTCTCTTTAGGTTAACTTTTTACGTGGTCATACAGACTTTTTCCTGGGTAATTCTTTATATAGTCTAATAATAAGAACATTGCATAATTTTCATTAAAAATCAGAAATTTCGTGTAGTTCGTATTAAATGCTTTTGGACTTCTAATTTTACTATTGACTTTTTTGTGTTTAATATTTAAATTAAGTGATGCCCTTTTTATACTGGCAGTATTAAAAACACAGTATCACTAAGTTATTAATAGAGCAACTGTACTGACTGGGTTAGCCCTTTTGTAGCGCCGAGTAATAGAAAAGTGCCTCTTTCAGAGGTGTCCTGGATTGGACGATAAGTTACATGGTACCTTGGTTATTAAAATTTCTAAAATATTTAAAATTATTTAAGGCAGAATATATTCTATCAACTTAATCTGCAGTTAGGAACCAAAAAAGAAAAATATTTTGAGGTCAAAGCAAGTGAATTCCAACAGGTGAAGAAAGGGGAAACAATTAAAGTCCGAGTAGGTTGTTGTGAAAGGAAATGTATCAGTTAAGAGGAAAGCATGTTTGCACAATGGTGCACAGTGATGCAGAGCCATGTTATCTCTTAAAAAGCAGAGAGAATAACAGTGGTGTTCAGCATTTTTATTGGAATTCCATTTTACATCTTGACCCTGTAATACAAATGCACATTAATACACATACTCACTTGGTCACTCATTACTCACCTGAAGTGATTGTGATGTACTCTAATAATTTCTATTTTATTCTTTTTCATTAAAAATAATGCTGGTCATGACCCAGTAAATTGATTTACTACTTACCAAGAAGTTACTACCCACAGATTGGAAACACTGCCCTCAAGTGACTCTTTTGCTTAGGGACTGGTATTGACCAGAATCAACAATAGTAACATGTTAGAAATCATAATACTACTTCTGTGGCAGCATGTAAAATTATTTTACTCATTGTATTCAGGTGTTTATCGGTAGATCATATTTTTTAAATAAAATGCTGACCTGTACTATTTAAAGTAAATTAGAGATTCCTAGTTATTTAAAAAAGTAATGCAGGGGCGCCTGGGTGGCTCAGTCGGTTAAGCGTCCGACTTCGGCTCAGGTCACGATCTCACGGTCCGTGAGTTCGAGCCCCGCATCGGGCTCTGTGCTGACAGCTCATAGCCTGGAGCCTGCTTCCGATTCTGTGTTTCCCTCTCTCTCTGCCCCTCCCCCGTTCATGCTGTGTCTCTCTTTGTCTCAAAAATAAATAAAAACGTTAAAAAAAAAATTTAAAAAAAAATAAATAAATAAAAAATAAAAAAAAAAAGTAATGCAAGAAAAACATTTTTATATGCAAATATATTTGGGGAAGGGGTTTCATTTCATTATCTTCAGAACACTTCCGTGACAGCATTTTAGAAGTAAAGCAGGATTATTACTATTCTACACCAACAGACTCACCACCATCATAATTAATGCATAACTTTTCCAGTGAGAAAAAGATAACTTAAAAACTTGGGACCAGAGTCTTTCAGTCAATACTACCAGTGCAGTATGTCTACATTCTTTTTTTAGTAAAGTCAGTGTTTTATTTTTCATACCACCCACTTTTAAATAGAGTAGTAGATTGCATGTTACTTAATAGGATCTTTTGCCTGTTTTCAGCTTTAATGATCTAATTGGCCACAGAGGCCTGCAACAACAAGTGCTAATGAATGTGTAACACAGTGCCAGGTGCTGAGCGGGTGTATAAGCCACCAGAAAAGTAATTCTTACATTGTGGAATGTGCTATAGGAACACTTTTCTCCTGCGGTGGAAAGAAAAAAATAGTATTGTGAAAGCTTCTTAAGATGCATTAAATTACTTGTCTTTTCATGAGTGTCTCTGCAGTGTCTTTTAAAACATTTTTGTAATGTTGCATCTTGAGGAAATTGCACGCTTTTATAGTGATTCATTCAGCCTGAAAGAGTACAAAGAGAACATTTTTATCTTCTTATTATGATTAAACTTCAAAGGAGCAAACTAGCTTCTAGTTAAAGCAAATACCTTGATAATTACTCCAGAGTAGGCTATCTGGAAGATACCTGGGAAGCATGAAACATGTCCCTGTCATCAAAGAACTTAGGAAAGCATTATTGCAACACATACAAAACTATCAAAGTTAGAGACCTATGCAAGATAGTATACAAGTAAATGGAAATAAAGTATTAAGTGCTGTAGGAGATAAAGGTGTTTATTTTAGTCTAGACCGTCTTTTGAGGGGAGCTGGGAATTAAGTTGGGTCCTTTTTTCCTGCTGTCATTATAATGTGTCTCGTTACTAAATAGAGCCTCAAAAAGAAGGAAAAAGGAAAAAATGAGAATAGTTCATGCACATATGTTTCTTGTCATTATGTTTGAAGTGAAAGAAAGTAAAACCTAGTAGTCAAAGAAAATTTTCATTCATTCAACAAAATTTTTAGTTCTTTTATCATACCAGGACCGTGCTAGAGGCTGTAAAGACTGCGCTTCAGCTCCATAAACGTACTTAGGATCCTGTGGGATAGGTACAAAGATACTATTATGGTGGAAAAACTTTATAAGGTTTCAGCTAGACCCTGAACTTGAAGGATGGGTAGTTTTAGGAAGAAGAGACAAAGTGGAACGTTCTCAGTAGAGAAAAGAATGTAGTTTAGGCACGAAGGGATGAAATTTCGAGTTCAAGAGGTACTGAAAGATTCAGTTGCGGGTGTTTGGGAAGATGGTAATGTCAGAAAGGTAAGGTTGATACTTTTGGATGCTTGCTAAAAAATTTAGGAAATCATTGAAGAATTTTTTTAAATAAGGGAATAATGTGGTCGGACAGATGGGTTTCTGTGTTTTCTTGGTTATAACTTATCTCTGTAGTACCATCCTTCATTAAAAGTCTATATCTGTACATATTTATGTGCACAGTAATGTATCATTATTTGGGATTAGCACAGTAATAAATTGTTCAAGTTGAGTAAATTTTCCAGGTAATTGAAGACTAGTATCAAACTTGATTTTACCCTAACCATTTTGATGGTTATGTTTCTAAAATGTTGTTCTTATTTCTGCCTTGTGAAACTGTAGACTGAGTATAATTTAACCATTTGAGTACATAAGTGTCATCCTTATGGATACTAAGTGTTTTATTATGCCAGCAAGAAATGGGCTATTTGCCCACAATACGAAAAATTGATTGGCCATTTGCCCACAATACGAAAAATTGATTGATTCAGTAATTCAACAAGCAGTTCTTTTAGCTCATGCTCTGGTTTATGCATTGTGATTAGTACTGCAGAGATAAATTGCATCTTAGAGTAGAACCACATAATATATAACTTTAATACAAGGCAAATCGTAAGTGCCATTGGTACTTTTGGCTAGACCAAGACTCAGCAAGGTTTTAGGAAGTCACATTTGATTTGGACCCTGAGGATAGCTAATTGAAATGGAAATGGGGTTAGGGGTAGGGAAGGAGCATACCTATAGGAGGGAGCAGCTTGGGACAGTGTGGAAGTTTATTGCAAATACTTAGGAAGTAGGAGATAACAGGAGTAGAGGTGAACAGGTAAAGGACATGGAATGCCAATCTTATGGTGATGGAATTAGCTTTGTAGTGAGGAACAAGGGAGGATTTTTTTGTTTTTGTTTTTGTTCTTTTTTTTTTTTTTTTTTTTTAAGAATTTGAGAAACGTTAAAGGATTTGGTGGGGAGGTGGAGAAATTATAAGTGAGGTCATTTTAGGAGTCTTGAACCAGGACAATGACAATAGGAATGTAAAGGAAAGATAATAGATGCACAGATAATACTATGGAAGTAAAGTAAGCAGAACTTGGCAGATTAATTAGAAGTAGAAGAAGAGGACAGAGACAGAAATGGCTTAGGTTTTAAATCTTGTTACTAGGAGGATGGTTGTACTAAAACAGTTAATGAATCTGCTGCGGTGGGGTTTCCTAAAAGGTTAGGCTTCATTACTTATCCAGCAACACCTAATCATCCAGCTATCCACTGTAATAAAGCAAATAACCACACGTACTGAATCAGTTAAGTTTGTGGTTAGGAAAATGGAACCCCGAAAAATGTTGTACCCTTGTGGCACAAAATGTTTACATTTTATGATGCCCTCTCTTGATGTCATTAGTTATAAATTTTAGGGATTCTCTTTGATTGATACTCTTTTTTGACCAGCCACTTGTTTTTCATAAAAATCCTAACGAGTCCCCTACCATTCCTATTGGTGCTGTTACTACTTTTCTGAGTTTTGCTTTTTATATCTTGTTTGGATCTTTTTAACAATTGAACTAACCTGGACTGTTATGTTTTGGGATTTTTTAACATGTCTAATATCTTTATATCCTTTGTTATAATCTTTTGTGTTCGTTATGATTTCCATTCTAACATGAATTTTTTAATGCTGTTTATAATCTGGGTTAAGATATAGTTAGACCTTAGAGTAACAGGGCATGTTCTAGGCAGAGCTGAATGTAGGTAATCAGCATTAAGTAGCTTTATAGAAATAGTAAAACAATACACAGACTCTCTCTTTTGGAGGTTGAGGTGAGAGGATGACTTGTGGAGACTCTGCTGGTCCCTCATGTGTCTAAGAACTGGAAAAATAGGGCTCACTATTTCTTTGTTGTGTCTGGGATGTAAGGGATAAGGTTAATTCTTGCTCTGCAGTGTTTAGAGCGTCTGTTTAATTGTGGCCTTAGCTGGAAGTTAACTCAAAGTAGAGGATACCTGGTCAGCACCATGTTTGATTTTAGTTTGGATTTTGGCTGGAATGTGTAAACATGTGAAAATTATAAGAAAACTGAATCAGAGATCTGTTGGGGTTTGTGTGTTTGTGACCTTTAGATTTACCATTATAATTATTGTGCGCCCTGTGTAAGTTGAACATGATTATGTTGAAAATAATTTAACTGCAATATTAAAGTAAGGTAGATTCCTTACCTAATTTACTTTATAGTCAGAAACAGTTAATTACTCCTACTAAATATGAAATGATATTTTGGAAATACTGAGACTTTCAGATGTCAGGGAGTGTGATTATATTCAAATAATTCTAAACAAAAGTGATTTATAGCAGATTAGTTATGTATTTTAATGTCTATTCCAATTTCAGGTATGTCTTAGTCTTAGGAAAGTGGTCAGTATTGGTAAGTGCCTATTTTGCTTTAGTAAAACAGCATGCAAGTTCAACCCACGTTAAGGAGGAATTTTAAATGTTTTTTTCTTTACCTGTTGCCACAGAGAAATAATAAATTTGCTATCTTTAACTCCTAACTGACTAGTAAGCTACTTGTAGCCAGAGTATTGTTAGTGTGTAACTTTTGACAAGCTAGAAAAACTTGTATGCCTCCACTTTATTTATAGAAATCTGTGATAAAGTATCATACTTAGGTATAGCTTTTCCCTTTATGTTTTAGGGACATAGTACTCAAAATATTCTTTTACTAATATCCCCTCTACTTTGAAATAGCAGAGACTTCTACAAGTTGAATATACTTTTTTTCTTCCAAGTAGACCCAAGTTTAAATAAAGGCTATCTTCATTTGCTTGAACTCATTCTCTGGGCCAAACATAGATGCCTGGCTATTGCTGCCCTTAATATAACTCTTAATTTGTAGGGCAAACTCAAGGTACCTGCCTTTTCTAGACTAATACTTTAAGCAATAAACCTCATACTTAAAGCAAAGGAAATCTGCTTTTCAAGTATTTTTGCATTCCATCCTCTTCTAGGCAAAATGTTAAATCATGCAGGATCTGATTAACTTTGCTATGATTGTTCTGTGATTCTATGTTAGTTACTGTTTTTAGTCATTGAGAATGGAAACTCTAAAAATTGGTGAAAGTAACTTAAAGTACTGAAAAAATATCCAATTTTGGAGGGAAAATGTCAGGAGAAAATAATGGTGAAAATACACTTCAGAGGTTGCTAATTGTATATCTTATCTATATGCTTAATTCTGATTAGAAGGGGAACATTGCTTTTCATAAAAATAAACCACTTAAACTGCTTTATATGTATCTTGGGAATAATGATTGGTTTGATGATGGCAGTATACGTAAAAACAAAAAAATTGGTATTGGGAGTAGGGAAGTCCTTTTCCATTTTAATGGGTTGTAGAGAGTAAGATTTAACAATTCTTCTCTTAATAGCTTTTTTTTTTTTTGATTTTTTTTTTTTTTTTTTTATGAGCCAAGAGATTAAGAAGTGGAGCTGAGGGCTGCCTTTCTCATTTAGAGTGGTAGATACTCAGGACCCAGAACTAGTCACACAATTTGTAGGGTCCCGTGCAAAATGCAGATGTAGCGCCTTGTGTTAAAAAATTAAGAATTTTAAGGGGCGCCTGGGTGGCTCAGTCGGTTGGGCGGCCGACTTCAGCCCAGGTCATGATCTCGCGGTCCGTGAGTTCGAGCCCCGCGTCGGGCTTTGTGCTGACAGCTCAGAGCCTGGAGCCTGTTTCGGGTTCTGTGTCTCCCTCTCTCTGACCCTCCCCCATTCATGCTTTGTCTCCCTCTGTCTCAAAAATAAGTAAAAACGCTAAAAAAAATAAAATAAATAAATAAGAATTTTAAGACTGTGTACGACAAGAGCGTTAAACTGAGTGTGGGTTGCTTTGTGTCTGCTCAAGTCATATACCCATGAAGGCTGTTTTGTAGGTACTTTATGCAAAGATAAGAGTGTACACTGAAGAAAGAAGAATTTGGCTCTCTCTATCCCCCATCCCTACTTTATCCAAGGTAACAGGTTTCTTCCCCGATTCTTCCCCCCCAAAAATGCCATGTTCCTTTTTCAGTTGGGACTGAGGGAAAGAAAATGTTATTTGCACAGTCTGTTATGTGCTTGGGACTTACGAACTGTGAAAGATTAATGACGGCAACTAACATTGAGTTTATCAGCTCACACTTGTGTATCCCTTGGGACAGGCATATGCATTCTCCTCCCACCTCTCCACTGCCATTACCTATCTCCTCCACTACCAGTGTGTTAATGGTGGTAGAATGATGATTTAACCTATTTATGTCTTTTTTTATCCCTCCTGTCTTCCTGAATGAGCTCATAGCTGCTATTGCCTACCCATCTTATACAGACCAACTAGATAGAGAAGAAATTTTTCTTCCCTCTACTAGGGCTATACCATACCTCTTATTTTGGATAGGTATAGCCTGGCCATTACATTAAGTTTCACTTTACCCCAGAGATACCAACAACCAGTTAGGAGCAAAACTGATGAAATGGGACTTTTAAATAAACGGGCAGGGGAGGATGATTGCAAATGAAAATATTTTGGAGGTGAATGTTAATTTAGCTTAGTTATAATGTGCTCCTTTACCACACTGAACTTTGGATGTTTCTAAGAAATAAATCCTCATTTTTTGAGATCATTTGTGTAGTGAACTAAAAAGAACATGAAATTCATTGAAACAATTGTATTTAATGGGCAGTAAGGTGGAAAGGGCAAAAGTACTTACTTAATAATGTTAGAGCCTAAAGTAAATTCTTTTTCTTCTGGGTATAAAACTAAATAATGCTCAAAAAAAACAAACTTGAATTTGTATCTCTTGTGTTATTTATTAATTTGTTTCTCACTGATCTGGTTTAGTGCTTTAGACACACTGTTGTTGTTGTTGTTGTTGCTGTTGTTGCTATTGTTGCTGTTGTTGTTATATTTTGTAGCATAGCAGTTTGGTGTTCTTTTTGAGGGTTCATAAGTCTATTGTATTTCTCTTTCATTCCTATTTGATCAAACAGCTGTTCTGTTATATACTGAAAGATATATTCTAAAACTTTGTATATGGCCTTACAGTATAATTCACTCTCTTTACAAGTAAGTTAAATACTCCCAGTAGCAAATTAGATCCTTTATAAATCAGATAACTGCAAAGGTGTTTTTAACAGTTTTCTGGTTAAAATCAATCACTTAAACATTCTTTACCACCCTGAATAGGAACCTTAGGAAGGTTTGAATGACTGAATTTGTTCCTTTCTGAAGATGCAGTTATACTCAAGAGAAGAAAATTAAGAATTTCTAAAATCAATGTAGTATTTTGTGTAAATACATTTCAAGTACAGAAACAATGTTAGATTTAAAATACTTTGGAAGAGATAAAAGTGTTTGTGTTTTTATTTTTTGACACTAACAAATAAGTGCACACATAAAATCCTATTACAGGGGCGCCTGGGTGGCTCAGTCGGTTGAGCGTCTGACTTTGGCTCAGGTTATAATCTCATGGTTTGTGGGTTCGAGCCCCATGTCAGGCTCTGTGCAGACAGTTCAGAGCCTGGAGCCTGCTTCAGATTCTGTGTCTCCCCTCTCTCTGCCCCTCCCATGCTCATACTCTGTCTCTCTCTGTTTCTCAATAATAAATAAACATTAAAAAAATTTTAAATCCTATTACAAAGAAAAACTTTGTGTAAATTTATGTATTTGGCAGATTATTAATGTAAATAACTTTGTTAAACTTTTGACTATTTATCACAAATATTGATAAGCCCCATTATACTAAAACTGAATGTGTTAGTGTTGTGTTCTAATGTTCTAGTGACTCCTGGTACAGTCCAGAATAAAACTGCTTTTCCCTCTAGATATAATAAAAACTGTTGAATGAGAACATTTGTGTAATAGATATGTTTGTACATCATCTATTTCATGTAGTGGAACATTTTGTGTAAATCATCTTTTTCATGTAGAGAATACCATATGGGTGTCCCTTTTGTGTGCATATTAATATGTTAAATACTCATTTTTTTTTTTTTTTTTTTGCAGATTTTTCTAAAATGTTTGGGCTGTAATGCAGGTGTGAAGTTTGGATGTTGGTATTAGAAAAAACTATTCCTGTAAAATGTATTCATGTTTTATCATCTAAGATAAATAAGTGACATTTCAAGGGATAAGAAATTTAAAAGTGATCATGGAGGGGCACCTGGGTGGCTCATTCGGTTAAGCGTCTGATTTTGGCTCAGGTCATGATCTCATGGTTTGTGAGTTCGAGCCTTGCGTCCAGCTCTGTGCTGACAACTCAGAGCCTGCTTTGGATTCTGTGTCTCCCTCTCTCTCTGCCCCTCTCCCACTCATGCTGTCTCCCTCTCAAATATAAATTTTTTTAAAAACAAGAATTATGTAAAAGTGATCATGGAGATATTAAGACACCAAGGTATTTAGGTATAATTACCAAAGGCCCTAGGTTTTTTAATATACTTACTTTATGGACAAGTTTTCCAAGGGATGCTCAGTGCATGTGTTCTCTGAACTTACTTGGAACACTGGGTAATGGAGATTCTGTCATATGCTGAGAGAGTTGTCCTTTCTGAAGTCATAATTCCTTTAAGTATTAATTACTATAAAAACTATGGCATTTTCATTTAAAATTTAGATCTGATCATTCATAAAATAGCCTGAACCTCAGTTTCTAGAGTCCGTATAACATCAAAAGTCAGAAAAATTCTTTTTCCTGTATTAAAGTCAAAATTCTTTCTACACCTCAAAGCAAACATGTCCAGTTCCATTTTTAAAGAACCACAGCATCTAAATATATAATAAAACATTGTATTGCATACTTGCCTATCACCCTCTGCCCTTATCCCTCAATTTGCTTTACACCCTTAACGTTAGCATTCTGTGAACAAATTTTTAAAGGATTGTTATAATGCATTCTGTTTGTATCCTACAGTAATTTATTTACATTTTAAAAGGAATTTGAATACAGTGTGGCAATTTTGACAACCAGCAAGCTCATCAAAGTAAGATTCTACCTATAATCTCATGATAAACCAAATGCTTACTCTGTTGCACATAACAAAGACAGGGATTGTGTGTGGTTTACCTTATAGATAGGGAAAGAAAAGCTGACATCTAGTAACACTTAGCCCTTTGAGTTCCCTAAACTCTTTACTTCTGTCTAGTGTATGAATTGCTTTAAAGTCCATTTAAATTCAGATTGTTCACCAATGCAACTAGGGGGGAAAAGGTGCTACTTGCAAAGCACTTGATACCTCACTCTTTCTGCTGGTTGTGAAGAACTTAGTTTCAACATATAAGCTAGACTGATCAATGAAGAATATGACTGCTAGCAACATATTCATTTAAACAAATGATGCCGAGGTGTGCTACAGGATGCTATCTGTATGGCATAGTAGAACAAATTTCCATTCATATGCTGTCTAAATGTCAAAGGTTCAATTATTGGGTTTTCCTTTGAGTATTTGTTGAGTTTCTACTATGTGCCAGGCTCTTGACTGAGAAAACTAATGAGATTTTTCTCTTCCAGATTTTGGTTGTTTAGCTTTGAATTAGCCATTCTTTAATACTTAACTTGATTTCCTACAGTTCTTTACTTACTAGATTCTTCTTCTGAGCATAAGCAAAGGAAGACTCTGGGCCCAAGCAGGATTTTACTTTTTAAAAGGCAGGTGACAAGAAGCAGAAACCAGTGGCTTGAATGAGATTTGTCTAGGCTTCTCATGGATTTTAATTTTCTATATGACATTTCTGTTAGCATTGCTACTTGACTGTAAGGAACTGTGTTTACTGGTTTTGTAATAGTAGCATCTGTTCTTTTGGAATCTGGACTTTGAACAACTCATTTCACAGAGTCATTGGATAGCCAGTTCCTATTCTTTCTTACCTAGAATTTTTCCAGGGGATTTCACATGGCAGGTTGACAGAAGAAAAGCCATTTGTGTAACTCTTCTGTTACATTTGTTTCCCTTCCCCTTGGATCCCTAGAGATAACTCTTACCTTCTCTTCCTGCTAATTGACCAGCAGCACCCTGGAATACTGTCATCCCTTTGTCCAAAGGAATGGTGTAGTTGTATTCAAAGACCAATAAAATGTTATGTTCTGTCTATTCCCCCTATAAAAAATACCTTTTTTTCCCTTATTAAGTTAGATTTTATAGAATAAGTGATTGAAGGAGAAGTCAAGTAATTGAAAAAATTTTTAAGACAGCACTACAATTTTGATCGACTTTAATATAAAAATCTTTTTTCCCATTTTAGTCACGTTTTAAAAATATAGATAGGAGATAATGTAAATTGAAAAAAATGTGAAGAATAGTTAGCATTACATTTCTGGTCCATTTGTAAACTTTTGTGAGATAATCTGGATTTATATTTCTTAGTAAAATTAAACATGTATTATTGTACATACAATACAGGTTGAGTTAAAATTTGAGAGTTGAGCTTTTTTTGCCCTTTCGTGTATAGGGCCAGCATATAATTTTAAGAGCTATTTGCTATTAATAGAATTCAAAGTGTATTTGCCCTAAAATTGATTTCTCATTGAGCTTTTTATTTGTTGGTGATGATCTTTTACTAGGTTTTCAAAGCATGTGAGACCTACTTAATGGAATAGTAATCAAATGGAAATTTAATATCATTATCTTAAGTAAAAGATTATAATTTTCCTGAAAATAAGGAAGATTAATGAGATATTAAAATAATGGACTTATGGCCATAAGAGGAAAGATTACTATTGTAATAATTGACCAATTCAGTAATTTTAAGTTTAGTTACATTTTCTCAGTTCTAGTTTGGTATGATAAAGCATTATTTGAAAAAGTAGTACAAGAAGAATGTATGCAGGTAATATCACTGTAATTAAAGACCCCACTGCAAGTTAGTGCATGCTTCAGGGTACACAAAAGAATGTAGACTTTTTCTAACTTGATTTAGATGGTCTTGACCTCTCTAGAAGTATGTATTTATGTTTTGGAATATATAAGAAACGTTAAGTCTTTCTCTTCCCTTTTTTAGCCTTAGATTGTAAGCAAAAGAAATCAAGGTCAAGATCTGGAAGTAAGAAGAAAATGCTAACGTTACCTCATGGTGCTGACGAGGTTTACATTCTCCGATGCAGGTATATGCCTATTTTGCCAAGTCTGCTCGGTTTCTTCAGACTTGCTTTGAGACATATTAGCTGACTTATTTGGGATTTTTAATTTGTGGCAGAAGGTGCATTCTCAACAATCAAGTTCTAAATGAACTTTTGGAGACAGGCTTAAATACACTGTATTTCTCATAATACACTATATTTCAACAACTGATGAATAAATTTTTTATATTTATCTCAGAGTCTCTGATACTGTTGATTTATGAAAGTAGCTTTTTTTTGTTGTGGTATTTATTTGCTTTGTTGGGTTTAATTTGATTTGGTTTGATTTTTTTTTTTTTTCCTTAATTGTCTTGAGTTTCTGCTTCTTGGGAATGCGTTTTCTCTCCACTCATACTTCTAACTAAGTATAGCTATACAAACTCATTCCCACCTCCTTCTATACTCATCCTCATGCAGTTTAAGGAGTTCTGAATTGGGGAAGGGTCTTTTGAAAACAGTGGTACATTTTGGAATTATAGTTGTTTTAAATGTATTGAGATGTATAGGCATTAAGACCTTTTAGTTAATTTAATTTAATAGTAATGTTCCCACCTCTACAAATATTACTAGAGGTAATATAGCTGTTAAACCTATGAATTGGCAGTTTTATATTGTATTAAATCATTTTGACTTTGTATGTATTTAAAAACTGTTGTCAAGTGCTCCCGTATATGGTAGCATCTCTAGGCTATGGTAAACTCTACCTCTTATGTGTATGGATTTTATGTGACTTGGTTTTAAATAAAGGGAATTGGTCATGTTAAGAGAACTGTTATCAACTTCTTCTATAGGTTTTGTGGCCTAGTCTTTCGTGGACCATTGTCTGTTCAGGAAGACTGGATTAAGCACTTACAACGACACATTGTAAACGCTAATCTTCCACGGACTGGAGCTGGCATGGTGGAAGTCACGTCACTACTTAAAAAGCCTGCCTCCATTACAGAAACTTCATTTTCTCTACTAATGGCAGAAGCAGCTTCATAGAACAAGGAAACCTTTTAAATAGCAAATTTAAATTGGATGTACATTTGAAATTCTTTGTCTTTTTTTTTTAAAGCCATGTTAAATTATCCGTTTATAAATACTAAAGCAGGAATATGGGGAAAAGTGAATTACAGTGACATCAGAGCAAACTGAGTACTTCAAACAGTAAGTAGTCTATATATTTTATATAGGACGGAAGCTGTGTTTTTAAGGTTTACTAAGTTTTGTCAGTTAATGGTGTTCACTCGATGAAAGATCAGTACATGTAAGCAGTCATTAATAAACTGTTGCACATGAATAACTTAAAGACAGACTTACTGGAAAATTACATTTTCTGCAGTGTTACCAGAATCAAAGTTCTGTTTATTCCCCACAAGACTTGCATTGAAAAATAAGATATTATATTTTGTTTGTATGTATTTAGTGTTTTGTATAATACCAGGAACCGCTAAACTAAATTTACTCAACTTAGGGCATTAAATATCATGTACTTCATAGTTTGAGACTGTTCACTCAAATAGGGCAGAGTACTATTCTATCTAGATGTGTAAGTGTTTTTTTAAAATCACATGGAACGGTTTTTTTTATACTAAAAAGTGGAGGGAGATTTGTTTAAACAAGTATTTCTAAAAGAAATATGTACATAGTCCTGGAAATTATTTGTGGTAAGGAAATATCCTTTACTCCAGTTGCATTTCTCAGACAATAAAGTGGTGCATCCATGCTACCTCCTACTTTGTCAACAAAGATGCTATTTACCCTTTACATTTTTGTATCATAATAGATTTAAAAAATCTAATGTTCTTTATTGCAAGACATCCCTTTTGTTAACAGATTTGTTTCTTTTTAATGTTTTACTTAAATTTTGACATGCTTACAGGACAGGTTTGCCTCTTACTTTATTTAACATTGTAGAAATGTAATTAATGAACAATGCTCACTACACAATTTAGAATAGGCTTTCTCATTTATATTCCAAATTTGATCAGTTAGCAAAACTTAATACACCAATTGAAATATTTCTACATATAATGAGAATGTTTACAATTTAAATTTTAGAACTTGTTTTGGATGTGACTATATGTACGAAAATCGTGTAACACTATGCTCATGCTAAGAACCGACATAACGGAATTACTGAAATAAATGTGCTGTGAGGAATGGAAAATATGGTGCAGATGTCTTGGTCATGATAAATTGTGATTCTTTTAAACTCTTTCCAAAAACAAATTAGTTCTTTTAACCTGCAATCAGATTCCTTTACAAATAACAGTTTTTGTATGCAAGCACCATTTCATTTTATTTCATGTAGTATGGCTAATACTATAGTTGAAACAAGGATATGCATTGATAATTTTCTTCGTATGTAAATAAAGTTAAAAACAGTTAAAATAAGGAGTATTTTGGTAGAGTATATACATACCTCACTGCCAGTGAATTGCTTTCCTATGGTATATCTCCTTACCAGAAAAATCTCTAAATAAAAAAAGACTTAAAGAAAATTATAACGTCTATATTGTGAAGCATTTCTTACTTTTATCACTGGTGGAAATAGTCCACTTGAGGTTGTGTTTTATGTTGTTTAAATTGTTTATACTGAGCAGGCTACTTTATTCACATACCTTATATGTGAAATTAGGAAGTGGGATTAGGTGGAACATTTTCAACCAAGGGTCTCCTTATCTCTGAGGTACTAAAGTACTTTCAAGTTATTTTTGTTTTTTGAAATCCCTGATAGAAACTGTGTATTTCTCTGTAAAGATGAGGCTAGCTAAAATTTCAGATTCCTTTACTTCTGACTCAAAATATACCAAGTCTGTGTATACCAGTTGTCTCTTACTGCGAGACAGCTCTTACTGAGCATGTTTCATTGATAGTTATAAATGAGTATATTTTTTAAATTGGAAGACATATTACATAGCCTGCAGAATTCACAAATTTAAAAAAATGAGGATTCCTCAAGGGAAGACTAGCATCACTAGAGTTGAGTCCCTTTCAGCTCTCATTTTTATAGTTCTCTGATTTTATCTTATTAAGCAAACTGTCAAGATGTAAGAATACAAGTAGTTTGACCACAAATTTTATAAGCAAACCTGGATTATAATTTTTATGTTAAGCTATATTTAAAATAAATATTTCTTTTTCTTAATGTACATAGAATTCAATCTAAGTAGAGTAATTCAAATTAAAAACAGTAAACTATAGGGATTCCTAAAAAGTAAATTAAACAAAAAATATTTTTCATGGTAAAGATATTTGGGTTTCAAAATTTGAAAAATTCTTTAGGAAGCCAAGTTTATCCATTATTTGACAACTAGGAAATTAAGACATAATTTTCATTCGGCTTCTACTAGAAAAAAAATTCATATTGTCTCAAATTATGGTATCATAATATAGCCTGATTCAGTATTGAGTATTGCCTATTTTCTTTTAACTCTTTTTGTTGTTGTTGTTGCCTAAAATATTTGAGCTTCTTTAGTATTAGAGCTTTACTTTCTTTTTTTAAAAATCTGGTTAAAAGTGTTTATTTATTTAACAGCATCAAGACAAAAAAGTTAACTTCTCTAAAAGTAGTACTTTCTACTATGCTTCTTTAGAATATATTAGAACCATGGTGTAGCTAATATCTCTATTTTGGATTTCACATATTTAATTATGGGTTAAGGAGATGATAGTTTTTCAGTAATAATTTACTTATTTATTAAATGTGTTATTTATTTTTGAGAGTACAAGTGGGGGAGGGGCAGAGAGAGGGGGACAGAGGATCTGAAGCCGGCTCTGCGCTGACAGCAGCGAGCCCAGTGTGGGGCTCGAACTCATAAACTGCGAGATCATGACCTTAGCCAAAGTCAGACACTCAACCAACTAAGCCGCCCAGATGCCCCATCAGTAGTGATTTAATAGATAGACTTTTCTTATGGACATACATATAACCTCCCAGGAACTATACAGTTAAAACATATTAGTCTAAACAATAGCTTTGATTTTTTTTTTCCCTCACTAAGAAAGCGTAATATATGCTCATTTTAGAAATATTATGAAAATGCAACAGTAAAAAGGGGAAATAACCTTGGTATAATCACTCAAAGACATTTACTTTTACAGCTTGTTATATTTCTTTCTCTTACTGTTTCAGTGAGCTTGTGATTGTATTATATAACGTATCCTGTTTTCCAAATTTTTTCAAATGTTTATTTCCTTATTTATTTACTTATTTTGTGAGAGAGAGAATCCCGAGCAGACTCCTGCTGTCAGCACAGAGCCCCACGTGGGCCCAAAAGTGAAATCATGACCTGAGCCGAAATCAAGTCAGACCCTTAACTGAGTGAACCACACAGGCACCCCATGTTTTCTCAATTTTAAATTTGAGTGGTGCATTGTGTAGACTAACCTTTGAATATTAGATCTGGAGCATTTTCTAGTACCAACAACCAGTTCTCTGATTCTTGAGACATCAACTGGGTATCCAAGAATTTAATGCAATTCTAGCATTAACTACCTAGAGTTAGCATCAGACTCCTTAGGCTCAGTCCCACAACACCCACACTTCAGATGCCAGTCACAAGTATCAGCTCACTTGTACTTCTCACAATCTGGCTATAAATTGGGGTTCCTGCAACACCCTGTTCAAGTTCAGTGATTTGCTACAAGAGCCTTATAGAACTCAGGAAAATACTTGACTTTGCCAGTTCATTTTAAAGGACGTAACTCAGAAACAGACAAATGGAAAGGGATGCATAGGGCAAGGTATGCATGGAAGAGGGTGGCATGGAACTTCCATGTCCTCTCTGAGTGCACCAGCCTCCCAACATCTTGATGTGTTCACCAACCTGGAGGCTTTTTGAACTCCATTGCTTAGAAGTTATTATAGAAGTTTCATTACATAGGTATGGTTGTTTTAATCATTGGATGCTGATGATTAGCTCAGTCTCCAGCTCTTTTCCCCATCCCTGGAGGAGTTGGTGGGACCAGGGTGGGGTCAGGGTCAGAAGGGGTGCTGAAAGTTCCAATCCTTTAATCATGCTTTGGGTTTTCTGGTGACCAGTACCCATCCTGAAGCTATTTAGGGGTCCCAAGCCACCGTTTCATCTCATTATTCTTGCAAGTTTAGCTGTTGCTCCTTTTAAAATAAGCTGTTCTGTAGTTCTGGCTCCTTTTTAACATATTTAATTTTATCTCTAGTTTTCTAAAGTTTTACTATCATATTTCTAGATGGGAATTTCTTTTTTATTATTGTCAAGTTTGGGATCTCTGATGGGCTTTTGGAAATTTCCTAGCTGTTGTCTCCCAGCTGTTTCTTCTGCCTCATTCTCTCTTTCCTTTGTAACTCCCAACCAAATGTATTTTAAATCCTTCTCACTGTGTCCTCTAGGTTTTTTAACATTTCTTCTGTTTTCTCTGTTGGTGTTTGCTACATTTCAAATAATTTCTTTTGACCCGTCTTCCAGTTTACTAATTTTCTAAGCTACAGTATACTAAATCCCATTTACTGAAGTCTTAATTTTGGTTGTAATATTTTTCAGATCTAGAATTTACATTGGTTCTTTTTTTGGATATACTTTTTATTGTTTCTAGTAGCCTATGTGGCTGTTATTTCTTTGAATATGGTCTGTATAGTTATTTATATATTCTTCTGATAATTCCAAATAATTACGTGTCTGAGCTTACTGATGTTTTCCCTGCATCTTGTTCATGGTACCTTGTTTTCTTACATGCCTAGATGTCTAACAATATGCTAGATATTATATTTGGAAGCTGTTAATAGAACTATTTTGAAGCCTAGGATAGTATCATAGTATCTTTCTCTGCCAGAGAGTAGGGTATCATAGTATCATAGTATTTACTTCTGCCAGATGAGTAGGGGTTCTACCAGTTTAGAACACTGTAATTCCAAATTCAAGATTTATATTTTCCTGGTCTACCAGATGACCCAAATCAGGCTATAAAAGCTACATCATGGGAAGGTTCATACACCCCTAGTTCATATTTTACCCTGTGAATGTAATTTTTTTTGTACAAGTTCCCTGCGACCATTGAAATTGCAACTTAGTTTCATAGCTATTTCTTCCAGATATGCTGGGTCCTCTGCAAAAGTAAAAGGTTTTATTACAGGGCGACCCCATAAGGTTTCTTGTCTTCTCTTAAGAGTTTCACCAGATAATTCTTTACTATCTTGTTATTTCTTTGCTGCTTATATGATGTTTTTGTTTTTATTAACCCAACCTTTTTAGTTGACCACAGTGAGAGAAATTATTGAGATTATGTAGTCCACCATTATCAGAATCCAAAGTCCTTACGTAAGTTTTCGAGAGAGGGGATTTTATATGTTTTTCAGTTCTATTTTCCTATAAGAGTTCTGTACTATAGTATGCATCTAGTCAATATTCACTGAATGATTAAGTGAATAAGCTATTATTTTAGAGCTTATTTAAATACCTTATGGGATATGTTCCTCTTGTTTTTCTTCTTAAAAATAAATTGTGGTTATTCTTTTTTTTTTTTTTAGTTTTTATTTAAATTCTAGTTAGTTAACATACAGTGTAATATTAGGTTCAGATGTACAGTAGAGTGATTCAACACTTCCATATAGCACTCAGAGTGCTTCCTTAATCCCCACCACCTACTTAACCCATCCTCCCCCGCCCCCCACCTTCTCTTTGGTAACCATCAGTTTGTTCTCTATAGTTAAAAGTCTGTTTCTTGGTTTGCCTCTCTCTATTTTTCCCTTTCCTCATTTGTTTTGTTTCTTAAATTCCACATAGGAGAGAAATCATATGGTATTCTTGTGTTTTGCTCTTCCTGATATATTTTAGGATTACTTTGTCAAAATCTCTTTGAACTCAGATCTTGCTTTTAGAACTGCACTAAATTTATAAATTGTGGAAAATGGGAAATATGAGTCTTCTCTTTTAGGGATATGGTATGTTTTTCCATTTATCTTCATGTCTTACAGGAAAGTCTTACAGTTTTCTTTATGAAGAATTGCACATTTAAAATTTATTTCTCTGTATTTTAGTTTTGCTGCTGTTGTGAACAGATTTTTCCCAAAATTTTTAGTTGAACGTTACTGATATAAAGGGAAATTACAGATTCTCTGTGTAGCAGTCATTTATATCCTGTCACATTGCTGAACTCTCTTATTTTAATACTTTTTTTGGTTAATTTTTTGAAATTTATGTAGCCAGTCATATCCTCTGCAAATTGTGATATTTGTCTCTTGCCTTCCAATACTTATTCCTAGTCTTTTTCTTGTGTTCTTATATTATCAAGAATCTCCAGTACAGTATTGAATATTAATGGTGATAGCTTGCATTCCTCTCCTGCTCCTGATCATATAATGGAAACTTTTGTTTCATCATTAAATATAATTTGCTGGGAGTTACTTGTAGACACAGTTTATTGAATTAAAAAGAGTTTGTTTCTTATTGGATAAGGGTTTTTCATTTTCTTTAAAAATTTTTTTTCAACTTTTTTTTTTTTTTTGAGAGAGATAGCATGAGCGGGGGAGGGGCAGAGAAAGAGGGAGACACAGAATCCAAAGCAAGCTCCAGGCTCTGAGCTGTCAGCACAGAGTTCCACGCTGGGCTCGAATTCATGAACTGTGAAATCATGACCTGAGCCGAAGTTGGACACTTTACCAACTGAGCCACCCAGGTGCCCCTTTATTTTCTTTTAAATAAAAAATAGACTCTCAATATTAGCACATTTCTCCAGCCTCTGTTGAGATTTGAATGTGCTTTTTCTCATTTAATCTGTTGATGTTAATAAAAAAATATTAATAGACTTTTAAACATTGAACCATCCTTAAATTTTTCCTTAGTCTTGATGGATTCTTCATACTATGAACTTAATTTGCTTTTATTTCATTAAAGAATTTTTTCATGTATGCCTATTAGTGATCATGGACTTTTCTTCTATATCTCTCTGGATTTGGTATCCAAATTATGTTAACCTCATAAAATGATTTGAGAAGTTTAAATTTACCTATGCTCTGAAAGAGTTTTCATAACATGGATGGACAATTTTGCTTTCTTAAAGATTTGGTAGTCCTCATATCCATAAACTCAGGAGCCTGTTGCCTTGGAAAGACACATCTTTTGACTACTTTCACTATTTATTTTATAATCGTAGGTTGTTAGATTTTTTTCCCCCTCTCTGAACCAATTTTAGTTTATTCTCTTACAAGAGTACGTGTTTCTCCTAGATTTTCTAAAATTTTGGAAAAATTTGTACATACTATTCCCTTCAAGTTATTGTTTCCTCACATTACTCATGTTTACTTCAAGCTTGTATTAGCTTTTTTCCTTAAACTTACTGAAGGTTTTATGTTTTTGTTAGTCTTTTCAGGAACTTGCACTTGGTATTTTTTTCATCAACTCTATTTTTCTACCTTCCACAACTTAAGGCTTATTTTCAGCCTTTTGTTTTTCTAATAACTACATGTAAGACTACACGTTTTTACATTTATATCAGATTTGACCATTTCCCATGGATTTAGATATATAGAGCTATCGTTGTTTATTACCTTACATTTCAACTTTGATTTCCTTTTTAGCCAATTTCTACCTTTTGGGAATTTGTTGAAATTTTGTGTGGCCTGAGATACATGGTTACTTGTTGGCAATGTCTCAAGTGTGAAAAAACAATGTGTAATCCGAGTTTTGGGGTACAGAATTTTATAGATATATTTGTGATATAAATCATATATTAAACATGCTATGTACATAAATTACATATATAAATATATATTCAGGATTTAAATGATGCTATTTAAGTTATATCTTACTCATATGTACTTCACCTTTCATATTCTCTGAAAGATATGTTAGCATCCCAGTATGGTTGCCACAGTGCCTGTTTCTCTTCACCCTCAGTTTTTGCTTTCTGTGTTTCCAGTCTTTGTTCTTAAGTATATGAAGGTTCACGATTACTACTGAATCTACTTGGATTCAATAGAAGCACGAAAAAAGCCCTATTTTTAATTTCTGTTATTTACCTGATAGGCATTTTCCCCCTCCTTTCTAATGTCATTTTATTTTAGATTTTCCTCTCGTCAATGACATATAGCTGGATTTTCTTATCTAATACACCTAGTTTGATATGAATAGGTGAATATAACCATTCATATTTTTGTGCTTATGTATATATTTATACTTATTCTTGCCATATTATCTTACGCTTTCTATGTATTGTGCTTTCTTGATGTTTCTTTTCCTTTCCTATCTTTTATTGAATTGAGTTTTCTTTGTTAATTTTTTTAAGTTTACTTACTTATTTTGAGAGAAAGAGAACACATAAGCCCAGAAGGGGCAGAGAGAGAGGAAGAGAGAGAATCCCAAACACGTTCTGTGCTGCCAGCTCAAAGCCCAACTTGGGGCTCATTCTCACCACTGTGAGATGACCTGAACCAAAATCAAGAGGAGAGGCTTACCTGCCCAAGCTACCCAGGCGCCCCACTTTGTTCATTTTTTTATACATATATATTTGTATTGAGGTCATATAGGACAAAGAAAAATCTCACTTTCCTTTAATACAGGTAGTTTTCTAGATTTTCTTGGAATATATATTTTTTTCAAATTAAGTCTTTGCTATGGTCTCTATTTTGTGTACCCCTCCTTTCCCCTGCCACCAAATTCTTACTTTGAAATCCTAACGTCCGATGGCGATGGTATGAGTAGGTGAGACCTTTGGGGCTGATTAGGTCATGAGGATGGAGCCCTCGTGAACAGGATTAGTGCTTTTGCAAAAAGATCTCTAGCCCCTTCCACAGCGTGAAATATCTGTGACGTGTGAGAGGGCCCCCCACTCCAATCTGACCATGTTGGTTGGCATCCTGATCTTGGACTTCTAGCCTCCAGATCCATGAACAATAAATGTTAGTTTATAAGCTACCCAGTCTGCGGTATTTTTTTGTGGAATGGACTAAGACTTCAATTTAATTAAATCTTTAATCCACTTGAAATTTGTTTTTGCTTATGTTATAGTGTAGGAGTCTGTGTCTCTCTTCTTCCAGAGTGGATAGCCAGTTATACCAACACCAATTTATTATTCTATACTTTGTCCAACAGAACTGAACACTACTTTTGTCATATATCAAATTTCAGGTATTCTGCGATCTGCGTCTGGAATCTCTGTTCTGTTTAACTTTTTGTCTGAGGGCGGGGGGGGGGGTGGGGAGGGTGTCTTTTTTAAGGCTAGGTTCTGGTAACTGGCAGAGGAAAATTCCCTGTCCCTCTTTAGAATAAACTGTACTTAGCTTTCTTTACTGTAAGATCTTTAGAGTGATTTTACTACGTTTCTCTTCTGTTTCAGAAAATTCTCTATTTTCACAACACTGAGGACTCTATCCTCATCCATTTATATTTAATTTCACATGGCTAACCAGTGTTTCTGTTTCTCTTATTCCATCTTGAGGTCTCTTTTCTAGTTTGTTTTTTTACTTTTGCTCTGAAAGGTGAATAATAAGTTTACTGAGCAAAGGATCCTCGAAGACAGTCCTCTCCTTTCAGGGTGGTAGGTGCTATTTGTCTCAGGGTGCATAGACCAGCTATTTCATTGCCAGTCTGAGTTTTTTCCTTTTAAGTAACTTGATCTTTCTGTTTATAAGATTGTCTCTTTATCCTTAGAGTTCAGGAACTTGCCAAGTATACCCAAATTTGTGCTTTTCTCATTGGTACAACCTGGAACATAGCAGAATTTAGGCTTTCTATAACTCAGGTAAAAATTTTTTACTATTCTCTGTTGAATAGTTTTATCTTTTCCATTTTTTTTTCCTCCTTTCAGAATTCCTATTATCTGCATTTTGTATTTCCTTGACCTATTTTTCAAATCTTCTCCCTCATGATTTCCATTTATGTGTTTCCTTTGTACTTTGAAATATTGCTTGCACTTACAGTGACCAACCTCCTTTTCAATTCATTGAAAACTTTATTTCAATAATAAAATAAAATTTTGTTTCAGAAATGTTACTAAGCTTTCAGAAATGTGTGTGTGTGCACTGCAGTTGAATCTCAAATGATATGATTTATTTTCATTCATGTTTTCATCTTCTCTAGTATTTCTGTTTTACTGAGTATGTATTTAATTATTTTGCTGATTTCCTCTCTAGTTGCTGAAATGCCTTAAAGGAGTTATTTTTCTTTTTCAGCTCGTTGGATTCAGATCTGTTTGTTGAGATATCGGGATATCCTACATGTTAATAGTCTTCCAAGTAGTGAAAAGTGAAGTGACAGTCCCTTGCTGAGGTACCTGAAGGACATCCCTGATATTTCTCAGGCCTCTGTAATCTCTCAGTGTGTAGGGCAGGGAGGATTCAGTCTACCCATTTCGTTCCTTTGGGGCTTAAAAAAGATGTAATATGCTTACGTTGGGGCCAGATATCTCTGATTGTCAAGTTCCTTCTAGGATCCACCACCCTCTCGTCCTCACCCCTGAGCTTCACCACCTGGAAAAGAAAGTTCCATATCAGTTCCCTTTTCTCTCAGGACCCTAAGAGAGCCCCATGCCTCACTTATATTTACACCAGTTACCTCTAAGTCTCAGCAGTCATTTGGCTTATAAAAAGCTAAAAGCTTAGTCGTATTGAAAGTAGAGGAAAGGAATTTGTTAAAGTCACACCTGTTCCTTGGGGCACCTAGGTGGCTCAGTTGGTTAAGCGTCCAAGTCTTGGTTTCGGCTCAGATCATGATCTCACAGTTCGTGGGTTCCAGCCCCACATGAGGCTCTGTGCTGACAAGGAGTCTGCTTGGGATTCTCTCCTACTCTCTCTGCTCCCCACCCCCCCAATAAACACATACATACATACATACATACATACATACATACATACATGCATAACTTTTAAAAAATCACACCTATTCCCATAATTTCCTCACCCTGAAAACTTGTAACAATTATTAACTTAATTTTTAATTAGCATCTACTATCATCAGTATCTGCGTCTCTTCCCTCCAATACCACAAGAACCTTGGCATGTTTTATTTCCCATTCAGCAGCCTATTTTTTTCGATCCCCTGAAATTTGGCTTCCATATTTATTAAATTTGATTAATTATATTAAATCTCTATTCTTCAGTACACATCTTTTTATAGTCTGTGTGAAGAATACATAAAGCACGGTGTACCAAAGTAAAACACTTATATGTAATTGTTTCACTTCCAAAGTAGACTTGTTACTTTTTTCATGGAAAATTTTTAATTGAGGTAAAATTAACGATTTTGTTCTATTTTTTTAATGTTTATTTTTGAGAGAGTGAGAGAGGGAGCACAAGTGGAAGAGAGGCAGAGGGAAAGAGAAAGAGAGAAAATCCCAAGCAGGCTCTGCACCGTCAGCACAGAGCCCCATGCAGGGCCCAAACCCACGAACTGTGAGATCATGACCTGAGCCAAAATCAAGTCAGATACTTAACCGACTCAGCCACCCAGGTGCCTCTAAAAACAACTATTTTGAAGTAAACAGTTTAGTGTATTCACGGTGTTGTATAACAATCATCTCTCCTTAGTTCCAAAATATTTTCATTACCCCAAAAGGAAACCCTGTACACAGTAAACAGTTGCTTGCTCCCCAGTGCCCCCATCTGTAATCCTGGTCAATCTCCAATCTGCATTTTACCTCCATGGATTTACCAGTTCTACCTTAGTATCCTTTTTTAATCAGTACTTTTAATTTTAACCCTTGAATATGTATTAGTTTCTTTGTCACCTGTGGTTTTATATATGCATGTCTTCCTCTTGGAATTATTTATCTTTTGCTGGAATATATCCTCAAGGAACTCTTTTCAGAAAGGGCTTACAGGTGGTAAGTTCTCCAAGTCTACATATCCGAAGATATATTTATTTCCAGTTTGATTAGGGATAGAATTTTCATAGACTCTTTGAGAAGCCTGGCTAGAGGTTTGTCAATTTTGTTTATTTTTTCAAAAAACCAACTCTTGGTTTTGTTGATCTGCTCTACAGTTTTCATAGACTTTTGAGAATACTATTCCATTGCCCTCTTACATCCAATATCATGGATAGTCTGGTCCCAGTCTGATCTAATCCCTGTTTCAATCTTTTTTTTCCCGCTGTATTTGGAAATTTTACTATTTATCCTTTTATACTTATTTACCAAGATATGTCTTTATTTTTGATTCATCCTGCGTAGCACTTTATGGACCCTCTCATTTGAGGATTTGTGTCAATTTTCTGTCCTGGGACATTTATTTTTATTTTTATTATTTCTTTGCTTATTTGTTTTAATTCTTTTTGCTGTATCCTTGTGGAACTTAGAACTCCTAAATCTGTCTTCCATGTGTCTTATTTTTTTCCTTTTACACTTTTTATCTCTTTTGTCTTCTGTATTTTCAGTTCACTCTTCCAATACACTAACTGACTCTAAAACTATGTTCATTCTGCTAATCAGCCTACCTGATGAGTTGTTTCAGGGGTTGGTATTTTGGTTTAAGTCTTCTTTTTGCTCTATTAATTGTTTTGTCAGGGATTAGTTTTTATTTGTTGAGCTTGATGCCTTTCTTTCATGGTGTTAGTTTCCCTCAAATATTTGGTGATTCTTGCTTGTTCATCTTAAATTTCAAATTCCTTGTTAGCCTTCTGCAGTGTTCTATGAATTCAGCCTATTTCTGGTTATCACAGGGAAAGAGTACAACCAACATCAAGGCTTCTAGATGTGTAGACTTAGTTTCTTTTTTGGTATTGTAGAACAGTACCATGCCTCTGCCCTGGCTAAACTGAAAACACCTTAACTCTTGGCCCTTTCCACCATTAGTAGCCATCTATCTTCCCATGCATAGTTTGGGTTAAGGTTTCCCCTTTCAGTCAGATTCCATTTATCATCTGTGTTTTCGGGGATTACTCATAATTTCTGATTAATCAAAATATACTCTCTTCTTTCCCAACACTATTAAAGACTTTTACATTTTTTTTTATCATTTTCCTAAAAACTGGAGGATCCTGAAATATATGTTCAATCGACATCTTGATCAAAACTTCAGAAGCTAATCCATATATTATTGTGAATATGTAACCCAAATCACTTCTCCAATGATTTCTTAGTCATTGGGAACTTCAGTATGTTGCACAGTCTATAAGACATATTTACATGAAAGCCCTTTTTTGATTAATAGGAGAAAAGTTCATGTAATTGGAGTGGTATGTTATTTCCTTAAGCCCTTCTGAAATCATGTTATAGGACGTTGTAGTTATGTTCAAAACAGTGTTCTTTTTAGCTGCCCCAAATCCTCAAAATTTTTTTTCTGAATATAACTTATAAATCAGTCCTTTTAGAATATCAGAACAATGCTTTCTACTCACTGCTGTCACTAGATATATATTTTATGGAGATGCATTAGGAATAGATAAGAAATGAAAGTATTTTATTTTTTTTAGAAATTAATCTGAAACATGGATTTTTTTTTTTTTAAGTAATCTGTACACCCAATGTGAGGCATGGACCCACAACCCCGAGATCAAGAGTCATCCAGGGGCCCCAATATATGATTAAAATGAGTAAATTTTTTACCCTATGATTTAAATTTTATATTCTGCTTTTAATTTTTTATTTGTTTTTAGAAGGTGACATTTATTGTTGCTCATTTCTCTTTCCTGAAAGTGATGAAGCTGCTGATTTGAAATGTGTATTTTGGTGCCATTTCAGAACCAAAATGTTACTTACCAAAGGTGAAAAATATTATGTGAATGTGGTTTCCCGAGATACCTGCTCTCCTTTTATATAGTATATTCAAGCCCTTTGAGAGGTCTAAATATTATAGATCATAGCTCATGAGACCTCTTCTCACCCAGAAGGGCAATATAATAAGGACTTAAGGCCATTCACTAAAAAGATGGAAGAAACTTATGTTCTCTTATATATAACTGTAAAAGTCCATTTTCTCTGTTAGACATCTGCTACTGCTGTATTTTCTGCTGTATTTCAGGAGGCAAATGTCCTTAAGACTAACGCTAACGTGGCTGTTTGAACTGATGATCAGGAACTCCACAAGGGTATGCAGTCCGCTATGTGGTTTTGGGCCCACACAGTTTTTAAAAGGAAGTCAATTCCTCACATAATTGCAGCTAAAATCAAAGGGTTCTAAATAGTAATACCGGCACAGCAGTAAATGTTATTTTATTCTCATGACCCATTTTCTTGATGATCCTCTGAATTGCCTAAAAACACATGCCAAATGCAGCTTGTGCAGTTAGCAGTAAATAGATGCAGTTAGGGCTCACTTTATGTAAGATCTGCCAGTATCTTTAATAAACTACATACATTTTTATTTAACTTCTCAGAGAAAAGAAAGGTCTGATCTCATTTGTTCTTCATTGCTACTTCTGGATTCCTCCCTCTCTCCTCTCTAAAATCCTCTGCTTTGAAGCTCAGACTGTCCAACATTTCACTCCACATCCTTGTTGCAGTTAACTGACAGTTCCCCAGGATGCCACAGCCTTGAAGGTTTTTAGCTCCTCGTCTGTCTTTGCAACACTACCCATGTTCTAAATCTTGAAGATTTCAGTGTCCATGAGAAAATGACATTAGAAAAAATTGCCCAAGAAGGTGAGGGAGCTAGTTATATAATTATCTTAGGGAAAGTGTAATGGGCTGAGGGAACAAGTGCAAAGACTGAAGCAGAGCATGCTTGGTGTGCTGAAGAACCGCAAAAAGGCCATTATGGCTGGAGAAAAGCCAGGGACAAAGGAGGAGATAAAGTCTGAAAACAGAGCTGGGTCATATAGGGCCTCTATGCCATTGGAAGGCATACCAGATCATAAGATTTTTCTAGCAGATTTATCCTTCACTGTATTTCAGGCTCTCTGATGATCATGTCCTAAACCTTGTCTGTATCCATAATTATAGGCCTATCTTTTTTTTCTCGGTTTTAGTATTCATATTCTCTGAATTACCATTTATGGTCATTCCAATTTTACTCTCCCTGATTTCAGTGATTCTTCAACCCCACCAGGGCCTACAATCCATTGATCTTTTATCATTTTTTATTGACTCCGCCTCCCACCACTCCCTGTTCTTCCTTACTCCCTTATCAAAATTATATTCATCAGCCCTTCATCAGGATCACCCTGTTGTAGTCACTCATCCTTTGTCTCTCTCTCTCTCATTTTGTGTACTCTCTTGACAAAAGTCTCAACCCCAGCTAAACCAGCTCTCCACACTTAAACGTTTTTTTCTCCCATATTAAACAAATTGTTTAAAATAAAAACTTTTGGCCTCCATTAGAAATGGTGGAGGCTGGGGCGCCTAGGTGGCTCAGTCAGTTGAGCGTCCAGCTTCAGCTCAGGTCATGATCTCACAGTTCGTGGGTTCGAGCTCTGCGTCAGGCTCTGTGCTGACAACTCAGAACCTGGAGCCTGCTTCGGATTCTGTGTCTCCCTCTCTCTCTGCCCCTCCCGTGCTTGCGCTCTGTCTCTCTCACAAAAATAAATAAACATTAAAAAAAAAATTTTTTTTTTTTTTTGAAAGAAATGGTGGTGGCTGGAGAGCTGGCTCCAGCTACCACCCATTTCCTTTTTTCCTTTTTAAAGCAAAATTCCTGTCAGAGCCATATATTATAACAATGATAACAATAAATAACATTTATTACGCACTTGCTGTGTGCCAGGCATTGTTCCAGATATTTTACATATATTAATCTTGTTTTATTCTCATAGCAGTCCAATGAGGTAAAAAAAAAAAAAAAAAAATACCACTTTTTACAATGAGAAAAAGGCATGAAGAACTTAGTTTCCCAACTACTTGCTGACAAATAGTGATCCTGGAATTAAAATCCAGGCAGTCTGTCATCAGAGCCTGTGCTCTCAACTAGACCAAAGCAAAGCAAATTATGTTCTAAATCTCAGTTCTCAGACACATTAGCAGCACACTCCAGTTTCCAAGAATGAGTGTATCCTACCCCAATCCTCATTCCTCCTGAGCAGTATTGTAGTAAGTTCTGGCTGCAAAGCCACGATATAATAATGTGGAGTTTTCATGTAACCAGAAGGTTCAAAGTGATTACTTTTAGGCAAAGGACTCTCTCTTGCAACATTTTGACTTTAGCCTTTTTTGGTTTCCTTGTGCTTTGCATTTCTCTCTTGCCTCTCCTGTAAATTCATCGGTAAGAGGCTTAAGGCTGCCTCTCTGGTAGAAGCTCATGCTCATAGTATGCCAAACAGGAACCAGATGGGGAAAAGGAGTTAAAGGAGAGACTTTTCTGATCCTGATCTCTAGTTCAGGGGGGGAAAAAAAAAAGAATACCTGAGCTGCATCAGATTAGTAATAAACAAGATTTCTTTGTCTGAATTGCCCCCTTTTCAGTTGCTGCTTTGGAATATGTGGTGGCAGATTTTAATCCAAAAAAAAAAAAAAATTAGGGACTTTGCACTATTTGTCAAAGAGGAGGGGAAAAAAACCTAATGACATGATTTTAAATTCGTCAATTGGAGTTGTTTTCTCTAGACCCTAATCTAATATTCCCAGAGAACTTCTTACTCAAAGAACTTCCTATGATACATTATTAATTTGTCAATTCTTTCTTAAATCGTCTTTGGGGAGAGAGCAATTCAGTTAAACATTTAGTATATTTTTTTAAATAACTACTGACTTAGAAAATTTTAGAAAGTAAATCATCAAAATCAGTTTTAAGAAGAGGGAAACATCAGAATCACTCTAGAATGCCTTTCTCATTGGCAGAGGTCACATGCCCCTTCCTAAACAATTGCTGGCAAGGAGAAAGGGTTTCTATGATTGGCTTTTCCTTTTCTGGAAGGAAGGTTGTGGAGTCAGCCACCATCCAAAAGAGGATTTGTTTCTTATTTGATTTTCGTTTGGTTGGTTTTTTGGTTCCTTTTTGAAAGTTATCCTCATGTTAGAAATAGTTTAAAATTCCCACTCTAAAGAACAGGCAAGCTTTTCCCAGCCATGTTGTTGCCCATCCCAACCGTCCCCATACCCATTATATATAGTATGTATAGTGTATATAATTCTGCCTCTCTGTAACCATGTTTTAATTATATTCAATTTGCAAAAATGTTAAAATTTTATTCACAGTGAAAGGTCTAATCTGTTGAAGGGAACTGATGTTGATGTGAAATCACTAGAAGAGAATAAAAAAAGAATCGACCTACAAACGACCGTGGCAAAATGAAGTTCTAAACATTTCCCAAGTGATTACTTTTTACTGTGGAAGTTTTATTTCCCAGAAAGCATAAAGCTGAATAGTCTTGCCAAACCAGCTGAAGCTTAATGAACAAACTCTATTGGCCCTTTAATAATAATATCTGAACCGTTTATCTCTTCAGTTCTAAAAATGCATATAAGTTGGCAGAGATTTGACTTAAGAGTTTTAAGTCCTATATATAGCTTTTGGGTGACATGATCTCTTTTTCTAGACATCTGTCTGCCTCAGGGCTTTGGTCTAATTACTTTTAGTAAATAAACTATTTTCATATAAATGGTTTAAAGAAGAGCAATATTACTAGGATTATGAAGACCAAGAGTATAATGTTACAGTCTAAAAACCCAAGGTTTTACTGTGATACTAAATGTTTAACTGAATTGCTATCTCCCCAATTGTACCTGTGTTGGATGTTGCCACTTTTCTATTGCTGGAAAGGGCCTTTTACAAAAGCATGTTCAACGTGAATACTAATCCTTATAGCAAGTCCTTCAGGTTAATGCCAATAGTGTGCATGAGGACAAAATCGTATTTATACCATGTAATACTCCAGAGGGATTAGGTACTGAGCAGCAGCTGTAGAGAAAAAGATGATAGGTCTGACAAGACAGAACAGGCTAGAGAGTCTGATTTCTGAAAGTGGAGATCAGAGAGTAGAACTAGCACTAGGAAGTATTAGGAGATTTCAGCTTAGAGCAGTTTCAGTCCAAACCCAGTGGGTATGCTTAAAGAGCCAACCAGGAAAAAAAACGAAAACAAAACCAAAAAATCTTTGCTTCCTTATATGGACTTACGGAGGTATTCTGGGAAAAAAGCATGTTGAAACTCCTTCAGGAAGGAAGAGGACTTCTGATTCAAGAGTCATTCTGTTTCTGTGCCTTTGCCACCAGTTTTCACACAACTGCTTTCTCTGATACTACACTGTCAGAGACACCCAACTGATAGTTGGCTTTTTCTTTTACTGAATAAATACAACTTTTTCCCCGACCATAAGAAAGAAGAAAACTATGAGATAGAAGATCTGTTTCCATGGCTTTAAAAAAAAAAAAAAAAAAAAGGGTAGTATTTCCCACTGTGTTCAATTGATGATGGTGAAAGGAGGAGAAGGAGGATGACAATGAGAAAGGCATTTTGAAGTTTAGTGGCTGTTAGGGGAAGGAAGTTGAGAATAGTGGAAAGAATACTAAACCAAGTATCGTAACTTGATTTTTAGGTCTGGGTTGTTCCCTACTTTAGCCAAACATAAGACTCTGAATTCATATTAGTTTTAGTTTCTCTATCAATAGAAGTAGACTATATGATCTCTTGCCCTTCTACCTCTAAAATTCTGTAATTATGACAGCAAGTATCTACACTAATGCCTGAGCAGTATCGAGAATATGAAAAACAGTATATAGAGCGAGGTGTCCTTTTATAATTAAGTTTATGCCTAGTTATAATTGGTTTATGGAACAAAATTTTTTCCCAGACCCACTGTACCTCAGAAAGGATTGAACAGTTCATTCTGGCAAAGAAAAGGCAAAACTGTTAGCACATCATACTGCCACATGAAGGCTAACAATTAGACACAAAGCCAGACAAAATCGCAAGGAGAGCCATAAATAAAAGAGAGTCTTAATGTGATTTAAATACCGTGACTGAGTTGCATTCAGTGTTAGCCTGGTCACCAAGTCCAATGCGACATTATCCTCTATAGAGATGTATTCTAGCAAAAGACTTCTGCATCCGCCATCTGGCCCTTGACTCAGGGAGCACATCTCACTGAATGACACATAACCCAGTGGGATGCACCAAATTTGCTTAAACATGAGCACATCCTCTTCTCATAACAAAGGCTGGATATGACCCTAATTTTATATTCTATAAACTATGTTGAGGAAATTATTAAAACAACAGTCTTCTGGGGAGGCCTGTAACCATCTACTGATCATGTTTTCTTTGTCACAGCCACAGTTTCAAGAAATACTGTAAATTTCAGCTTAAATTGAGAAGCAAATTAGATGTGCTTTAAATTTAAAAATTCGTTATGAATTTAGAAGTAAAAAAGTGAACTGTTTGTGACTAGATGATCTGACCTTACAAACACAAGAATTTGAGCAGAGTTCCAAAAGTTAGAGTTTGTGTTCTCTGTGAACAGCCTTCAGGGAATTGTGCCAGAGGAGCTCTACTTAAGAGAAATTTCTCTGAGGTTCTGATTTTTTTTTAGTTTATACCTTAAACTGTGATTTCAGACCTATTCCAGAATAAAGGCAATCACATCCAGTATTTCCTGTCTCTAAGATAGAGTCTACTGCACTGCTTGTATTTTATATTACTTGAGAATTATTTTCCTTTAGAAGGAACAGTATGATTTGCCTAAATGGACAGTATTTTTTTTTCTTTTTAAGTATATCTTTGGCATTCCTCAGAGTGTTAAATATTTTATTGGCTATTGGGAGGAAAGGATTCTCTATTATGTAAATGGCACCCCAAACCTACAGATCCCAAGTTAATACTGAAGACTTTTTGTTAGTCTCTGGTGCCCTTTCTGGTAAAGATAAATGCTAAAGAAGGGGCAGTATGTGGAAATAGGAATAAAACTAAAATGACCATTTTTCTTCCAAGTTATATAACACTATAATGCTTTGTTGCAATAATATGAGGAAACCTTATGCAAGAACTGAGCTGTGATTAATAGAAGCAAAAAGAAGTAGAAACATCATTCCCTAAACACAGCAAACTCAAATAGGAAGGAAAATAGTCTTTTAAATGAGAAGCAAAAAGTCGTATGGAAGTGTTGAATCATTATATTGTACACCTGAAACTAATATTACACTGTCTATTAACTAACTGGAACTTAAGTAAAAACTTTTTGAAAGTTCAAAGTGATATGAGAAGGAAATGTTAATGCTAATGCCAATATCATGTGAACTGTTAATTAGAAAGTAAAGTGGAAATGGAGCGTGTGACTAATAAAGTAAATACCATGAAATTCTGGGGAAAGCCTAGTTAAGCTGGACTTCTTCAGGGCTACAGCACTGAGGGGATTTTCTCATGTTTCACGAATTGACCCAAATTATTATGGAGTCAAATGATAGTGGAGTCCCTATCATGAAGGGTAGTGAAATGAATGAAGACTGAAAGAGAGCATCATAATGCTGACGTTGTCAGATGTCCAGTCACGTGGACTTGCGAACCTGGCAAATTGCTGAAATTAGTATGGGGGAAGAAATCTTAAGTTATAAACTAATTTAAAAATGAGAGCAATAAGCTAGGCAATGGCAGTTTTAACATATTTTAAGAACTGAACCTATTCATCCAGTTTAGTACCAGGCCCTAAGCTTCTGCCTCGAGTGTATGGCCCACCTGAATATTAAGGGCCATTATATGGAAGATGATGACCAGCTGTTCTCTTTCTCCCCTGAGTTCCAAACAATAAGAAATGGGCATAAGCTTTGGTGTGAAGGATTTAGGCAAAGAATGAGGAAGAATATTGTAAATTGAAGTGCATTACTGAGTGAATTTCATTCTATGGAAGTCTTTTAAAAAGTCATTACTGTCACTCAAAACACTTACAGTCTGTCTGTGACATACATAGGTAGCCCTACAGTAAGAGATGTGAATAATTACACAACAATTAGAACGTCTTTGAGCTGGAGAGTAATCAGCCCAAACACCAAGTAATGCAAGAGAGAAGCATGAAAACACATAACCACAAAAACGAGAGAGAGAGAGAGAGACATGTATAGATCAACATAATGACAGCATTTAGCTAATTAAACTCTCTGGAAATGTTCTGACTGCTTTTGGAAAGCAAAGAAGTCTTCATTTTTAGCTTTGTCAGTTGACATAATTTTGAATTGAGTCTGATTCTCATTGGCATCTATGATCTATGTATACAGTTTCTGGAACAGCCTTTTCCTGGAGAAAATTTTCAAACAAACATTTGGCATCAGTGGAATATTTTTTATCACACCATCAGTATTTTTCATTGTACAGCCTTTGACTTCCAGAAGATTCAAGCTGTCTTAGAGTCTCTGAGAACCCTAGGGCATTAGATGAATGCCAGGTATGTTACACTGAGAGATTAGATCCCAGGGAACTGGAATTCTGAGAACTAGGATGCCTGACTGAGATTGAACTATCTATGTATCCTGGTATAGATACAGAAAGATATTAGTGGTATTTTAGATTAGAATTTTTAGACTTCATCCAAACAACCTGTTAAAAGCCACGTTCTCTTGTACCTGTGAAACCATAGATTCAGTGTAAGAATAATGCGTTCAAGAAGATTTAGTCCGATGCAGTGGTGTGCTAATGTTTAATTCCTGGTTTTCCGGGCAAG
Organism: Panthera uncia; assembly: GCF_023721935.1. Taxonomy (NCBI): domain Eukaryota; kingdom Metazoa; phylum Chordata; class Mammalia; order Carnivora; family Felidae; genus Panthera; species Panthera uncia. Next base: position 70,800 of record NW_026058712.1, read on the forward strand.
GAGTGTGTGGTTTTGGGGGGTGGAGGATTGGAAGCAGAGGTGGTAAGCAGGTATCTGATTTGTAGCATTGGCCAATTTCTGTGATACAAATGCCCCCACCACGGCCAACTGCAAGCTACTAAAATGACATCAGTGAAAACAGAGTTGGGAAGAGGTTGCCTCTCGTTATTCCTGCACATGAGTGGTCCTACATCAGGTATACGTAAAACACCAAAGTTCAAAAATCTCACTCTGTGTCATTCAGTGGCAATCAGCATTGTCATCATGAAGTACAACTTCTCGCTTCCACCTTCTGGCAAATGGTCTGAAAGCATACCTTACAAACACGTGGCTTCTCCATCTGAGAGCTGTGATTTTTTTTTTTTTTAATTTTTATTTACTTTTGTGAGAAAGGGAGACACAGCATGAGCAGGGGAGGGGCAGAGAGAGAGGGAGACACAGAATCTGAAACAGGCTCCAGGCTCTGAGCTGTTAGCACAGAGCCCGATGCAGGGCTCGAACCCACGGACCGTGAGATCACGACCTGAGCCGAAGTCAGATGCTTAACCGACTGAGCTGCCCAGGTGCCCCGAGAGCTGTGATTTTTAAATCCTACTAAAGACTTTATTATTTAACATAAGACTCCCCTATGATACTGCTCTTTTTAGCAGTTCTAATTGCTATAAACAGCAAATGAAATGTTTATAGGTCAACAGAACCAATTCTTAGGAGCAGTAAGCACAACCTTCAGAATAGAAAAATAGTTTGGGAGGCATGTTTTATTTTGGATTTTAGTATTTTTGGTGTTAAAAAGACTGATAACACACTGAGAAACAGTAATTATCATTCAACATGAGCCTGGCTGGAAACACATTGCATAGCAGTTCAAGAATTTATTTGCTTATTTTTGGAAACAGTAGAACTATTACATTAACCTATCAGTTTATGGTCATCTCCTCCTTTTTTCTTTTTTTAAGTGTCTCAATTTTTTTTTTTTTAATGTTTATTTTGAGAGAGTGAGAGAGCATAGGGGAGGGGTGGGGAGAGGAGAGTGAGAGAGAATCTCAAGCAGGGTCCATGGTGTCAGCGCAGAGCCCAGTGGAGGGCTTGAACTCAGGAATGGTGAGATCATGACCCAAGCCAAATTCAAGAATTGGAGGCTTCAACCAACTGTGCTACCCAGGTGCCCCCTCCTCCTTTCTTCATTCTCTGACCTACACATAGTTTTGTAAACCCAAGATACATGTGTCTCATCCCTTTTGTCTCTCTGTGAAAATAAGAATTGTAAAATTGTAATGGCATTGCCCTCCCCTGTGCCAGAATTCCCAGATGCCTCGTGTTCCTGACCGAGTAATTCATTTACTTATGAATTCCTGCTCTTTGTATTTAAAAGACAAAACCACTTGGCAAAAACCCTTCTGAACTTTCAGAGAGAAAGCAAATGGATTCTTAGGACACAGTCATTCCAATCATGCCATGGTTAATATTCATTCTAAACTGTTGATAACATTTAGGATAACACCTATATTGCTATTTTCAGTGAACTTTCACATGTATGTCCTTCCCATTACATAATACTGAGTAACATTATTGGTAACATGAAATGTCACTGTCCAGTCTTAGAGCCTCTGCCAATAATTAATATGTATTTATTCAATAAGTAGGTGATAGGTGCTTTCTGTGGTGAGCCATTATGGAGTCTGTCAAGATGAATTAAGACCAGTCCATTAGTATTTGACTTAAATTGGGCAGGGGTTAGAAATGCTTGCACGTATTTAAACTATATGAAATTCTTATTTTCTGTCATCACTGGGAGAGAATTTAAGCTCAAATAGGTCATCACCATGGCCCTAATAAAATTTTTGTTGTTGCTAGGTTGGTTGGTTTGGTTGTATTTCTTTTTTTTTTTTTTTTTCGATAATTGTTTAATATAAACAATAATTCAATCACAGTTGACAAACACATGAATAAGTCAGTGAACTGTATGTGCCTGCCACACATCTAAGGTCATTCCCAAGATATACTTCTTCAGTGAATTTTTCCCTGACAGTAACAGTTAATGACAGTGTGACCCCAATCATCTTAATTGCTGAGAGTTAGCACAGTTATTCTGCATTGCTATTGGCTAATGAATCAGATTCATTGGCTGGTTCTGACAGGGCTGACATAACATGTCACTGACTAAGTGACAGTTCTAGAAGAGGACAGGAAGAAGTATGAGGAGGGAAGCAAACGTTCGTCAGTACACTAAGACAAACTAGCACAACACCACAATCTGTGCTGAAGCAGGAAATGAAAAAACACACAGAGGGCCTCCTGATCATTTGCCTTAACATCACATTTTTATTCTCTCATATTCAGAAGGAAAAAAAATAGTGGTAGAATGATATTTCTGAATCTGTCATTTATAAATTGTAGTTTGGGAGAAATTGAAATAAGTTACATGGGGGTGAGGAAGAGACAAATGAGATCTTAATAATTATTAAGTTGGAGTGGACCAGGGGGAAGCATCAGAAGGTAAGTAGAAATACAGAAGTAAATTGGGTGTTTCCACCAAATACCAAGCCATATATCTAAGGAGAGACCATCACTTCTTATTCACGATGTAATTAAGTGGAACCATGTGAAACTGCTGATAGTCAACCATCTTTGACCTACAAAAATGGTCATGGGTGTGGTTTGACCTATAAACTATTGGAAACAAGGTATATTTGTAAAATATATTTTAAAAAGCACACTGAATTATCCCATGGCTTGTTACAGAGAACAAGAGAAACAATAATCCAAAAAAAAAAAGTTAGTTTTTTAAAAACACTATAGTCAACTCCTTAACGTCAAATACCTATGGGTTTTTAATCCAAAATACTCTATATGCTTGGGGATGATGTTTGCAAGGGTTTTTTTGGAAAGAAAATAAGCTAGTTAAGAAGGCATTTTCTATTAGCTCCAAAGGAATGTAACACCAGGCAGTGTTTTTCATTTTTAAGGATCTGAAGGACGCTAACTATAGGAAAGATCAAGAACAGTCACGTGCTGGTGAGTACTAGCCAGTGTTTCTGCACTGACTGTGTAAAACGTTCTCAGCTGTGGAGTCTCCCACCCACGATGTAACTTTGACCTATGTTGCTGTCCACAGGTCCTCCACCACCCTATAGCAAGCAGTCCATGGATGTCTGCAAGCAAGCATTGGGGCCTGGCTGTGCCATCCTTACCCTGGCCCACCCCTGGGCACAAGTGGGATGTGGACTCTGAACAGAACCACCAGTGTATTATTTCTGCCACTTCTCATCCATCATTTCTGGGTCATTTGAGACCAGCTTTCTGTGTTTGCTAACAGATCTTTTTATATATATATATACATATATATATATATAGGAATATCATATATATATACACACATATATATCATCCAGCCTTATAAAGGAGACTCTGCCATTTGCAACGACACAGATGAACCCGAAGAGGACGTTATACCAAGTGAAATAAGCCAGACACAGAAAAATACTGCATGATCTTAGTTACATGTGGAGCCTAGAATAGTAGCCCCCCTGGTTACCACGTGGGGAAAATAGGGAGATGTTGGTTAAAGGATATAAAATTGCAGTCTACAGGATGAATGAGGAAAGCTAATGTACAACATTATGACTGTAGCTAGTAATACTGTATTGAAAACGAAATCTAAGAAAATAGATTTCACATGCTCTGACCACACACAACACACACACACAGGTAACTGTAGGAGGAGATGGATATGTTAATTTGCTTGACTCTAGTATCCTATCATTACATATATCAAAACACCAAGTTGTACATCTTAAATATATACAATTAAATGATAAAACAGGAACAATGTTTTTAGCCTTGAAACTGAAGTTTGAGCAGGGCTCGGTAGGGAAGCACTCTTCCTTCTCCCAGTTAGTGTTAACTAGGGCTGCTCAGTGTTGAATCTACAGAAGGCTCATTCATTCATGTGTCTGGTGGTTAATACTAGCTGTCAGCTTTAGCTGGGCTGTTGCCTTGAACATCATCATGTAGCCTCTCCATATGTTCTGGGCATTTTTCCAAAATGGTGGCTCTCACCATTTATCACTCACGCCAAGTTTAATTGTCTCAAGAAAGAGCTGGGTGGAAACCATCACCTTTTCTCCTTACTCTGCAGCTTAGCAAGTAGCCTTGAAAATAACGACCCACATTCTAGGTACCTCAGGGAGCAGAGTGGACTCCATTCACAAAGAATTGTCATTACTTTAACTGTCTGGTGGCTCTGTGGGAAAACAAATAGAAGCTTTACCTGTTCGTACCTCAGAATTCCTCCAGTGCTACAGCTGCTGCACAGGTGGGGTTTGTTGAAATATTTACAGGGAAATATTTTAGTTGCTGCTGCAAGGGGTGATAACAGGGCAAACAGTATATTGATGAAAAAGCTTGGAAGAAAAGACTGAGAAATACAGTGTCCATAAAGGCTTTGAAAAGTTCTTGACATGGACATTTAGAAGGCCACACACATGCACAGGGCTGTGTGCATGCTTAGGAAGGCCCGAGAAGGCCCTAAGCTATCCCCTCTGGCTGACCTTGAGGCTCTATAAAAGCAGAAAGTGAAACCTAAGGCACAGTTGTAAACTGCCTGATTGAGTACTGAAGGTATGCCTCAACCCACACATCAAGCCCCTTGGCAAAAGCCAGTATTTTGTGGGTTCCAGGCATTTAAGGAAATCTCTGTGCAATTAACTGATCACTAAGCCAACTAAGAAATTGCAGTGGTTTCACATAGGAAGGGATACAGCTTTACAGGATTAGTTCGGAAAAGCCACTAAATAACAGACCCTAAGATGAGAGAAAGAAACCCAGATTTGCCACATAATAATATATCCATTTCTCTAAAAACAGTGCATGCTATGAAACAAAGTATGACTCCTCAAAAAAAAAAAAAAAATAGCCAATAGGAAGTGTCCAGGAAAAGCCCAGGTATTGGACTTTGTAGACAAAAGTCTCAAATCAGCTATTTTTTTTTAAATGTTTATTCATTTTTGAGAGGGAGAGCACAAGCAGGGGAGGGGCAGAGAGGGAGAGAGACACAGAATCTGAAGCAGGCCCCAGGCTCCGAGCTGTCAGCACAGAGCCTGGTGTAGGGCTCGAACCCACGAGCCATGAAATCATGACTTGAGCTGACTGCTAAGATGCTCAACTGACTGGGCCACCCGGGCACCCCATTTTTTTTAATGTTTATTTAAAATTTTTGAGAGTGCCCAAGTGGGGTATGGACAGAGAGAATCCCAAGAAGGCTCCATGCTGTCAGTGCAGAGCCCAACGCGGGACTCCATCTCATGAACTGTGAAATGATGACCTGAGCCAGTATCAAGAGTAGGACACTTAATCAACTGAGCCACCCAGACACCCCTCAAGTCAGCAATATTAAAAATGTTCAAAGGAAGTCCCATTTAAAGAACTAAAGTATCAGAATGATGTCTCACAAATAGAGACTATTAATACATAGAAATTATAAGTAAATGGAAATTTTAAAGTTGGAGAGCATAATAAAAATCCACTTGAATGGCTCAACAGATTTAAGCTAGAAGAATGAATCAGAAAGATTCAATAGAAATCAGTAATAGAAGGAAAGTTGGGAAATTCACAAATATGTGGAAATAAACACATTTCTAAACCAATTTACACAAAACTGTAAAGGAAATTATAAAATACTTTGAGATCTACAGAAATGAACACAATATAAAAAGTATGGGATGCAACCAAAGTGGTAAGTAGTAAAAGGTAAGTGTGTAGGCACACCTGGCTGGCTCAGTCGGTAGAACATGTGACTCTTGATCTTGGGGTCATGGGTTCAGGCCCCACATTGGGCATAAAGTTTTTGCCTTTTATTTTTTATTTTTTTTAATATTTTATTTCTGAGACAGAGACAGAGCATGAGTGGGAGAGGGGCAGAGAGGGAGGGAGACACAGAATCAGAAGCAGTCTCCAGGCTCTGAACGGTCAGCTCAGAGCCCAGCACAGGGCTCAAACTCACAAACTGTGAGATCGTGACCTGAGGCGAAGTCAGTCGCTCAACCGAACCACCCACACACCCCAAGTTTTTGCCTTTTAAAAAGAGGCAAATGGATAGCTGTACATGCCTACATTTAAAAAGAAGAAAGATCTCAAATCAATACCTATCCTAAACTAGAAAAAGGAAAACCAAACCCAAAACAGGCATAATAATGAAGATAATAAAATAGATGACAAATACAATAGAGAAAATGAACATAACTAAAAGTTAGATCTTTCAAAAAATCAACAAAGGACAAAACTCTAAATAGATTAAGAAAAAAAGGCTGAAACTACTGAAATCAGAAATGAGAGGACATTACTACTGACCTTACATAAGTAAAAATGATGATCAGGAGATACTATGGACAATTACATGTCAACAAATTAGATAATTGGATGAAATAGATTAATTCCTAGAAGTACTTAACAGCCAAAACTGATTTAAGAAGAAATAGAACACTTGAATAAACCTGAATACAAGAAAAGAGATTGAATTAGTAATCAAAAACCACCTAATACAGAAAAGCCCAGGACTAGAATTCACTGGTGAATTCTTCCAAACATTTATAAATGAAAAAAAATGTTTTTAATTTTATTTATTTTGAGAGAGTGCTAGCAGGGGAGGGGTGGAGAGAGGGAGAGAGAGACTCTCAAGCAGGTTCTGCACTGTCAGCACAGAGCAGAGCCCAACGCAGGGTTCAATCCCACAACCCTGAGGTCATGACCTGAGCCTAAATCAAGAGTCAGACACTTAATTGACTGAGCCACCCATGTACCTGAGAATTCTTCCAAACATTTAAAGAAGAACTAGCACCAATCCTCAAAACTTCCAAAAAACAGGAGAGAAAATGTCGTAATTCATTCTATGAGTCCAGTGTTACCCTGAAACCAAGGCCAAAGACATCATAAAGGAAAGCTATAGACCAAATCTGTTATGATGTTAAAAATATGCAACAAACTACTTGCCCAATTGGAATTTATCCCAGGAATGGAAAGTTGATTCAAAATATGAAAACTATGTATTACACCATATTAATAAACTAAAGGGGAAAAACATCTCAGTTGATGCAGAAAGAGCATTTGGCAAAATCCAAAATCGTTCCATATAATATAAATAAATTATGACACTAAGACCATGTAGTTGGGGGGGGAGGGGAGGAGAGGTAGAAGTGTAGAGTTTTTATATGCAAATGAAGGGAACAGCTTAAAATAGACTATTATAAATATGTTTTATGTAAGCCCCATGGTAACAATAAAGATACCCCTAGGAGTTACACAAAAGGAAAAGAAAGTCTATCAATCCAGAAAAAGAAGGGGGGGGGGGGGGGGGAAGGACAGCAAGGGAGAAAAAGAAGGATAAAAGAACTACAAGACAAAACAGTTAAAATGGCAAAAGTAAGTCCTCTATCAGTAATTACTTTAAATGTGAATGGATTAAATTTCCCAACCAAAAAACAGTGGCTGAATGGATTAAAAACAAACAAAAACCTAGATCCAACTATATGTTGTTTACAAGAAACAACATTAGGACACTCATAAGCTGAAAGTGAAGGGATGGAAAAAGATTAACCCTCAGTTAGACTAAGAAAAAGAGGAAACTCAAGTAAAACCAGAAATGAAATCACAGTGGATTTCACAGTAAAAAGAGACTATTACATACAATTATATGTCCATAAGTTGGATATCCTAGAAGAAATGGATAAATTCTTAGAAACATACAACCTAACAAGCCTGGATCAAGAAAAAAACAGCCTGAATAGACCAATAACAAACATGGAGACTGAAACAGTAATCAAAAACCTACAATAAAAGAAAACCAAGATGGCTTCAAGGGGAATTCTAACAAACATTCAACAAATACCAATTCTTCTTAAACTCTTATAAAAAGAAGAGGGAACACTTCCAAACTCATTTTATTAAGGCAGCATCACAGTGATACCAAAGTCAGACAAAAACACTGCAAGAAAAGAAAACTTTAGGTCAATATCTCTAATGAATATAGATGCAAAAATACCCAACAAAATAGCAAACTGAATTCAATAGCACATCAAAAGATCATTCACCATGATCAAGTGAGATTTATCTTTGGGATATGAGGATGGCTCAACTTAACAAATAAGAAAATATGATACAAAACATAAACAGAATGAAAGACAAAACCCACATCATCTCACTGGATACCGAAAAAGCAAGAATTACAAAGCTGGACTATCATACCCCCTGATTTCAATATATATTACAAAGCAATGGTAATCAAAACAGTTTGGTATTGGCATAAAAACAGACATAGACCACTGGAAGAGAATAGAGAGCTCAGAAATAAATCCACATATTTATGGTCAACTAGTCTTCAACAAGGGTGCCAAGTAAGCACTATGTTCCCAGGAAAGGAAGGTGCTTCTTGCATTTTACCTATGTTATCTTCCAGTAGTTTTATAGTTTCAGGCCTTACATTTAAGTCTTTAATCCATTTTGAGTTGATTTTTGTATGTGGTGTGAGATGTCCAATTCCATTCTTCTACATATGGATATTGTTTTTCCAACACCATTTATTGAAGAGACCTTCCCACTTACGTATTTTTGCTTTTGTTGCCAGTGTTTTTGGTGTTTTGTAGCCAAGTGGGATTGCATCTAACTAAAATGCTACAGAGCAAAGGAAACAATCAACAGAGTGAAAACGCAGCCTATAGAATGGGAAAAAATATTTGCAAATCATTTATCTGATAAAGGTTTAGTAAGGGTTCAATAAGGAACTCCTACAACTCCATGGGAAACAAAAAACAAAACAAAATTATTTTTAAAAATGGGCAAAGGACCAGAATAGGCATCTCTCAAACGAAAACATACAAACATAAATGGCCCAAAGGTACTTGAAAAGGTGCTCAACATCCCTAATCAGCTGGAAATTCAAATCAAAACCACTAATCTCTAATGAGATTAGAATGGCTATTATCAAAAAGACGAGATAACAAATGTTGGCAAGGATGTAGAGAAAAGGGAATCCTTGTATCCTGTTGGTGGGAATGTAAATTAGTATAGCCATTATGAAAAACAGTATGAAGGTTCCTTTAAAAATTAAAAATAGATCTACCAGGGGCGCCTGGGTGGCGCAGTCGGTTAAGCGTCCGACTTCAGCCAGGTCACGATCTCGCGGTCCGTGAGTTCGAGCCCCGCGTCAGGCTCTGGGCTGATGGCTCGGAGCCTGGAGCCTGTTTCCGATTCTGTGTCTCCCTCTCTCTCTGCCCCTCCCCCGTTCATGCTCTGTCTCTCTCTGTCCCAAAAATAAATAAAAAATGTTGAAAAAAAAAATTTAAAAATAGATCTACCATATGATATGGCAACCCATATTCTGGGTATATATCCAAAGAAAATGAAATCGGTATCTCAAAGATCTCTGCAATTCCATGTTTATTGCAGCATCATTCACAATAGCCAAGATATGGAAATGTGTCTCTCAACTAACTGGATAGTCACACACACACACACACACACACTGGAATATTATTCAGTCTTAAAAAGGGGCGGGTGGGTGCCTAGAGGGCTCAGTCGGTTAAGGGTGCAACTCTTGATTTTGGCTCAGGTTATGATCTTATAGTCTGTGAGTTCAAACCCTGCATCAGGCTCCACATTGCCCTATTCTCTCCCTCCCTCCCCACCCCCCGTCTGCCCCTCCCCAACTCGTGCATTCTCTCTCTCTCAAAATAAACTTTAAAAAAGAACAAAGTCTGAGGGGCGCCTGGGTGGCTCAGTTGGTTGGGAGTCCGACTTCGGCTCAGGTCATGATCTCGCGGTCCGTGAGTTCGAGCCCCGCGTCAGGCTCTGTGCTGACAGCTCAGAGCCTGGAGCCTGTTTCAGATTCTATGTCTCCCTCTTCCTATGACCCTCCCCTGTTCATGCTCTCTCTCTCTGTCTGTCTCAAAAATAAATAAATGTTAAAAAAAAAAAAAAGAACAAAGTCTTAAAAAAAGAAAAAAGAAAGAAAGAAACCCTGCCATTTGCAAAAACATAGATGAAACTGGAGGACATTATGCCAAGTGAAATAAGCCAGACACAGAAAGACAAATACAGCATGGTCTTACTCTTCTATGTGAAATATAAAACTGTTGGGCTCATAGAAGCATGGTTGCCAGAGGGTAGAATGGTGGGAGGAGTGGGGGGAAATGGGGAGATGTTGGTACAAAGTTTCAGTTATGTAAGATGAATAAATTCTAATGTAGGGGCGCCTGGGTGGCTCGTCGGTTAAGCGTCCGACTTCGGCTCAGGTCATGATCTCACGGTCCGTGAGTTCGAGCCCCGCGTCAGGCTCTGTGCTGACAGCTCAGAGCCTGGAGCCTGTTTCAGATTCTGTGTCTCCCTCTCTCTCTGCTCCTCCCCTGTTCATGCTCTGTCTCTCTCTGTCTCAAAAATAAATAAACGTTAAAAAAAAAAAATTCTAATGTACAATATGGTGACTGCAGTCAACAACGCTGTACTGTGTATCTGAAATTGGTTAATAGAGTAAATCTTAAATGTTCTCACCACACACACACACACACACACACAAATGGCAACTAGATAGGATGATAATTTGCTAATTGTTTTGATTGTGATTATTTTACAATGTGTATCTACCTCAAGACATCAAGTTGTATACTTTGAATACATACAATTTTTATGTGATGATTATACCTCAGTGAAGCTGAAAAAAATACATCCTTTAATGATAAAAACACTCAACAAACAAGTAATATAAGAGAACTTCCTCAACCTAATAAAAGACATCTATAAAATATCTACAGCTAACATCATACTTAATAGTGAAAGACTGATAGTTTTGCCCTTAAGATCAGAAACAAAGATATTTGCTTGTTCTCAAAACTTCTATTCAACATTATACTGGAGATTTTAGCCAGAGCAATTAGTGAAGAAAAAAAAATTAAAGGCATTCATATTGGGGAATAAAAGAAGTAAAATGATCTCTATTTGCAGATGGCATGATCTTATACATTTGGAAAACCTTACACCCTTGACATGCATGCCAAGACCATTCAGTGGGATAAGAATAGCTTTTTCAACAAATGGTGGTGGAACAATTATCTATCCTTATGTAAAAGAATGAATTTGGACCACTGCTTCACCTCATATACAAAAATTAATTCAAAATGGGTCAACAACCTAAATTTTATCAGAGCTAAAACTTAAAAAATCTTAGAAAAGGGTGCCTGGGTGGCTCAGTTGGTTGACCATCGGACTCCTGCTCAGGTCATGATCTCAGTTTGTGGTTTCAGCTGTGCTGACAGCTCAGAGCCGCATTCGGATTCTTGGTCTCTGTCCCTTTCCTGCTCTTGCACGTGCTCACTCTGTCTCTGTGTCTCTGTCTCTCTCAAAAATAAGTAAACATTAAAAAAAATCTTGGAAACATAGGTGTAAATCTTTGTGAACTTGGATTAGGTGACACATAAGCAATGAAAGAAAAAAACATAAATTAGACTTCAATCAATTAAAAGCTTTTGCATCAAAGGACACTATCAAGAAAGTGAAAAGACAACCTACAGAATGGGAGAAAATAGTTGCAAGTCATATATATCAGAGGATCTAGTATCTAGGATGTATAAAGATCCCTTACACTTCAATAATAAAGAGCCCAATTTAGAAACAGGCAAAGAATTTGAATAGACATTTCCCCAAAGAAGATTTACAAATGGCCAATTAGTACATGAAAAGATGCTCAACATCATCAGTCTGGAAATGCATACCAAAACCACAATGAGATACCACTTTACACCCACTAAGATAGCTGTAATAAAAGACTATAAAATGTGTTGGTAAAGATATAGAGAAACTGGAACATTTGTATATGTCTGGTGGGATTATAAAATGGTACAGCCACTTTGGAAAACAGTTGGGCAGTCCCTCAAAAATGTGGAAGTGAAAACATGTTCACACGAAAATGTGCACATTAATTTTCATAGGAGCTTTATTCATAAAAACCAAAAAGAAGCAACCCAAATATCCATCAATTGATGAATGGAAAAACAAAAGGTGGTGTATCTGTACAATGAAATGATACCCATAAGAACAAACGAAATACTAACACATGCTGAAATGTGGACGTATCTTGAAAACATTATGCTAAGTGAAAGAAACCAGACACAAAAGGCCAAATATTGTATGATGCCAGGGAATTGAGGGGTGGGGTGTGCAGAAGGAAGAAGGGGAAATGGGAGTGACTGCTAATAGGTATGGAGGTTCTTTATGATATGATAGAAATGTTCTGGATTTACTATGAATATACTAAGATCCACTAAATTGTGTACTTCAAAATGGTGAATTTTATGTATATGAACTATATTTCAATAAATAAATTACAAAATAAGACATGGAAAGGGAGTCACTAAATCCAGCCCTCATTCAAGGAGACGGGAATAAGACTCCACCTTCTGATGGGAGGAGTGTCAAAGAATTTGTCGGGCAAATGTTTCCAAACCACGCCTCCTACATATCCATCAGAATGACTAAAATTAAAGACTGGCAATAAATGTTGGCCAAGATATGGAGCAACCAAAACTCTCACACATTGTTGGTGAGAATGTAAAATGATACAATCACTCTGGAAAATATTTTGGCCGTTTCTTATAAAACTGGATATATGCTTACCATGACCCATGACATACTTATAATGACAGTCACATCCCTGGGTATTTATTCAAGAGAAATAAAAACATCCACACAAAGGCTTGTATGTAAGTATGTATAGCAGCTTTATGCATTATAAACTACAGCTGAAAATAACACAAATGGCTATTAACAGTATTGAATAAACTGGTTTATTCAAACAATGGGATACTAATCAGCAATAAAAAAGAATGGACTAGTGATACATGCATAAACACAAGTAAACTTCAAAAACAAGCTGAGTGAAAAAAAAAGCCAGACACAAAAAAGGAAATAAGGTATAGTTCTAATGCATAGGAAGCTATGGAAAAGACATATCTAATGTATAGTGAAAGAAGGCAGATTGGTGGTTGCCTGAGGTCAGGTGGCACATTTTGATTTCAAAGGGTCACTAGGGAACTTTTTTTGGATGATGAAATTTCTGTATCATTTGTGGTAGTTACACAAATTGGTCAAAATATATAGAAATGCACACCTGCATGGATATATTTCATTGTATATAAATTCCCTCTCAAAAAAAGGAAAAAAATTCATCCAGAATCTAGCCCTTTCTTAACTATTTCTATCCTGATCAAAACCACCATTATTTTTCACCTAGTTTATTGGAATGGGCTTCTAACTTTTCCCTATTCTTGCCCTCTTTCTGCCTATTCTCAACATAGCATTCAGATAATGCTATTAAAACACAAGTCATACCACACTATTTTTCTGCTTAAAATCCTCCAGTGGCTTCCAATCTTACTTTAAGCAAATGCCAGGGGAAACTAATTTACAATAACCCTTTATGTGATCTGCCTCTATCTTCCATCCCCAACATCTGTCTGTATCCTTTTCCACTCCAGCCATTCTGGCCACTACATTGGTTTTTGAACACATCTGTCACATTCCTATTTCAGGCCTGTACACTGCTGTTCCTTTTGTTCTGAATGCTTCCAGCATCCCCACATGGCTCTCTTTCTCACTTCAAGTGTTTACTCAAATGTCACCTTTTCTGCAAGGCCTTCCTTGACCACTTTATTTAAAATTCCAAGGCTTCTCTCTGGGTTTAAAAACATTTTGGCAATTATTTGGGGAGGTATTTCACAAAGCAAATAGTAAATAATGTGAAAATAATGATTTTTTTTTTCCTTCATGAAGGAAATGTTTATTAGGTTTGCCCAACATCTGCATGGGGCTCAAGTTCATGCTAATTCAATTTGCTGACCTGTGAATGCAGGCATGCCTCTAACACACTCTTATGAACCTCAAACAATTTTACCACCTTGAAAAGCTGCAAGGAAAGAATAGGTGTTTAACAGTGATGTGGGAATCTTGGTGAAAGTTGCCAAATGAACATAATGGCTCATTGATGAGAGACAAAGGACTCCTGTGCCACATAGAGTTGGGCTGGTACTTTCAAACAGAAAGGTCATAAATTGACCAGAAACTGCTTTTTGTAAACAAAGATGTTTGCAACTTATGCATAACTTAAAGAAACTGTTTGCAGTGGAGTGACTTCCGTCTCTCAGCCCCTCACCCCTCAAAGTTTTGGTCAACAGCCCAGGCTTTTTGTTTTGAACTTATTTTTAAAAAATTTTTAAATAAATATGGAAAAAATAATAAAAATAAAAGTAGTTAAAATATACATTTAACATTTTTGGTAAATGGCGATTTGCATGTTTTCGTTGAAAAATTGTTCATTTCCTTTGACCATTTATCTTTTTTTCTATTAAGTTTTTATTCATTTTTTTTGTTTTTAAATAAGAGAGATGCCTGTTATAAAAATTTAAACAAAATAGAATTCTGAACAATCAAAATACAAAAATTACCTTCTAAAAATTTTTTTATATATTTTTTTACTTTTATGTAATCTCTGCACCCAACATGGGGCTCAAACCCACAACCCTGAGATCAAGAGTCACATGCTCCACCAACTGAGCCAACCGCGCATGCCCCATTAGCCAATACTCTTAAAAAACAAAACAAAAGAAACCTTCAAGGACTGTGGGTCTCAGAAACCTGTATGTTGGAAATATTAGAGAAATCTTTGCCTTTTATTGTAACAAATAAAAAAACTGTGAAGGCCAGACTTTCCATGGAGACTGAGAATAAGGTTAGGCTTAAGGCCTGCTGAGAAAAAAATCTATGCTGTTAAGGGCATATTTAATCTGAATGACTTCTGAAGTGTTCGTAATTTTTCAGTTTTTTCACCCCTGAATTGTATAGAGTGCTGACTGGTGTTCTCAAAGATAGAAGTTATTCTCAGGAAACAGTATCTCCTTTTTAGGGGAAAGAAGGGCCCAGTATTGCTACAGCAGTTCTCTACTTACTTTGGAGTGAGGTATTCAGTGGAGGTGGTGGGGCCTTCACATAAAGTGACCTGAAAAGGGAAGAGAAGGGGCACAAGTAGAAGACAAAGGGGAGGACGATCTCTGATTCATCAGATACCAGCTGGGGGTCCTATAATTTAACTCACTTCTGACACTACTTACTCTCTGCCCCTACTTCAGATTGTCAAGTACAGGTTATCATCTGTGCATCTGACTGACCAGCTATGAATTGGAACTTCCCTCAACCCTCTCCTCGGGTTTGATCATTCACTAGAATGGCTCACATAACTCAGGAAAAGTTCCCTCACTAGATTAGCAGTTTATTATAAAAGGAGCAGCTCAGGAATATAGATGGAAGAGATGCATAAGGAAAGGTATGGAGGAAGAGGTGTAACGCTTCCATGCTCTCTCTGGGTGCACCACCCTCTTAGCATCTCCATGTGTTTACCAACCTGGTGAATTCTGTATGGGTGTCCAGTCCTCCTACATACACACACACACACACACACACACACACCTATTCCAACTCCCTCTGCCCATCCCCCATACTTCAGAATTTTTATAAAGACTTCATTATGTAGGCATGGTTGATTGAATCATTGGCCATTGGTGAATGATTTAATCTCCAGACCCTCTTCCCTCCCTGGAGGTGGGGGGGCAGTAGGGGAGGTGTAGGGGACTGAAAGTTCCAGCCCTCTAATCACGTGGTTTCCTGGCAACCAGCCCTCATCCTGTGGTTATGTAAGGACCTTTCAAAAATCACCTCGTTAACATAAACTCAGATGTGGTTGAAAGTAGCTTGTTACAAGTAACAAAATATACTCATTTTACCTTTATGCTTTGGAGCTATTTCAAGAACGTGGTCAGAAACTAAGTATAACAAAAGATGCCCTTGTAGCTCTTATCATTTAGGAAACTACAAGTGTTGCACAGGTTCTGTGCCAAGAACCATAGGTAAAAACAAAAACATTTATTTCTTGTATCACAATATCATAGTTGCTTAGTTTGCAGAAAATTTTTAGTAAGAATGTGGGTTAAATTTCATCAAATGCTTTTTCTGTATATATCCAAATGTTTAAATTTTCTCATTTATTTTGTTAATGTGCTGAATTACATTGATTTTCAAGTGACAGGCTAACTTCAAATTCCTGGGATAAATTTTGCTTGGTGAGGGTATGCATCCTTTGTATATATTCCTGGATTTAATTTGTTAATGTTTTGTTAATGAGTTTTGCATCTATGCTCATAAGGGGTATGTATCTAGTTTGCAATTTTATCTCTAATGTCTTTTAAGGTTTTGGCATCAGTTATATTGGTCTCATAAAAGGAATTTGGAAATGTTTTCTCCTCTATTTTAAGATTACTTATTACTTTTGAGATGTGATGGAATTCATCAGTGACACCAACAGACCTGGAGTTTTGTTATTGTTTTTGTTGTGGTAATAATGAGTTCAACTTCTTGGATAGATACAGGTTTATTCAAATTTTCTATTTTATTACACATCAAATTTGGTAAGTTTTTTTAAGGAAATTTGTCCATTTCACTTATGTTGTTGAATATAAAGTCTTAATGGTTATTCATAATATTCCCTTACTATCCTTTTGATAGTTATAGGATCTGTGGTAATATCCCCTCTTTCATTCCTGATATCTTAAATTTGTGTTTTCTTTTTTTCTTGATCAGCTTAACTAGAGTTTTATCAATTTTATTAATTTTCTCAAAGAGCCAAATGTTGACTTTGTTAATTTTCTCTATTTTATTTTCCTTTATGGATTTCTGCTTTTGTCCTTATTATTTTCTTTAGTATTTCCTAAATAAAACTACTTACCCTGGGTTTATTTTGCTCATCTGTTCCCAGTTTCTTTTATTTATTTATTTATTTATTTATTTTGAGAGAGAGAGAGAGAGAGAGAGAGAGAGAGAGAGAGAATCTTAAGCAGGCTTCATGCTCAGTGTGGAGCCTGATGCAGGGCTTGATGCCACCACCCTGGGATCATGACCTGAGCCAAAATCAAGAGTGGGACACTCAACTGACTGAGCCACTCAGGCTCCCTTTTTCCCAGTTTCTTAATGGAGAAACTTAGGTAATTGATTTTAAACCTTTGCTTTCATTATCATTCAGTTCAAAATATTTTCTAAATTTCCTTGTGATTTTTTTTTTCTTTGGCCATGGGTTAGTAGAAGTGTGTTAACTTCCAAACATTTGAGGGCTTTCAAAATCTCTTCCATTGTCATTGATTTCTAATTTCATTCTTTTGTGGTCAGAAAACATATTTTGTATGATTGCAGTCTATTCAAATTTATTGAGACATATTTTATGGCCTAGCATATGGTCTATCTTGGTGAACCTTTTATGTGCCCTTGAAAATAATGTGTATTCTGCAGTTGTCTGGTAGAGCATGCTATAAATGTCAATTATGTTTATGTTTTTCTATATTCTTAATGACCCGGGGGTTTAGTTGTTGGGAGGCACTAAAATCTTTAATTATAATTCTGGATTATCCATTTCTCTCCTTATTTTTGTAGTTTTTGCTTAATGTATTTTGAAACTGATTTAGATACATACACACATAATTGCAATGTCTTTCTGATTAATTGGCCATTTTATTATTTAAATTATTACTCATTATCTCTGACAACACTCCTTGTCTTAAAGTCTATTTTGGTCTGATATTAATGTAGTAATTCCAGTTTTCATATGCTTACTGTTTTCATGGTATATTCTTTTTCATCTTAAAAAAAATTTTTTTTTAATGTTTATTCACTTTTCAGAGAGAGAGGGAGAGACAGAGCATGAGCAGGGGAGGGGCAGAGAGAGAGAGAGAGAGGGAGATACAGAATCTGAAGTAGGCTCCAGGCTCTGAGCAGTCAGCACAGAGCCCAATGCAGGGCTTGAACCTACCAACTGTGAGATCATGACCTGAGCTGAAGTCGGACGTTTAACCAACTGAGCCACCCAGGTGCCCCTATCCTTTCTCATCTTTTAATTTCAACCTATTAGTACCTTTACATTTGAATTGTGTCTCTGTTCAAGACATTTTATGGGGTGTTCTAGTTATCTATTGCTATGTAACAAACTACTCTAAATCTTAGAGGCTTAAAATTACCACAATTCTATCTGAAGATTCTTTGGGTCAAGAGTTTGGGCAGGGCTTGGTTGAGCAGTTCTGTTCCTTTGTCTTGGATTATTGACTTGGGTACATCCATTTGAACAGACCTGGAAGGTCAAAAGAGTCTTATTCATTTCTCTAATGCCTCAGTATTTCTCCAAGTTCAGCCTTCCTTTAGTATTATGTCCTCAGACTATTTCAACTTCTCACATGGTGGCTAGATTCTAAGAGGGAAGGTCATCAAAATAGTTTTTCTAAGTTTATGCGTCCTCTTCTCTTCCTTGTTAAGAGAAACTTACTTTTTTTCCTGGTAATTTATTTTCAGGTTTGATATCCTTTAGGGGAAGCTGTTCCCTTCTCTATTCCCAGTGGGTGGATAGAGACTAGTTTAATAATCCAATCATGGTAATCCAATCATCCAATCATGTTCCTCTGGCCAGTGATTATTTGGAGGTAGGCCTGGGACATTACTCTGGAAGAGGCTTGAGGTAAACTCAAAAGGACTTTTGGGAAGGTGTTCATCAAGGCTTAAAAGGATACAACAGAGGAATGTCCCCTTTCTCTGATGCTAAATATTATCTGCACGTGACCATGGAAGTATATGGCCATATTGCCACCATGAAGGAAGGACATAAAATTAGGAGAAGTCAACATGCTGAGATGGCTAAAGACAAATTTAGAAAAAAATCTGGGTCCTTGATGATACTACTGAGATACTAAATCAATCAACACGGGAACCACAAGATTCCCCTCCCTCACCATTTTATTGAGACATAACTGACATGTAACATTGTAGTAGTTTAAAGTACACACCATAATGATTTGTTTTTATATTGCAAAATTATTGTCCCAGTATGTTAGGTTAACATCCATCACACAATTTCAAAACATTTTTTTCTTGTGATGAGAACTTTTAAATTTACTCTCTCAGCAACTTTCAAATATACAATTAAGTATTGTTAACTGTACATTACATCTCCTGAGTTTATACCTTTTGACCACTTTCACCTATTTCTCCCACTCCTGACTCCCCACCTCTGGCACCTGCCAATCTGCTTTCAATTTGTATTAAGTTGGTGTTTTTAGATTCCACATACATGTGACAGTATACAGTATTTGTGTTTCTCTGACTTATTTTACTTAGCCTGATGGCCTCACGGTCCATCCATATTGTCACAAATGGAGGGGCCATGAGATTTTTGCCCTTCTGCTTTATGAAATAACTTTTATTTGCAGCCTAAAGCATTCTGAAAGATAAGCAGCAGAGAGAGGTTAAAACAGAGGTGATAGTGGACCCAGAGCTTTTAATCTTCTATTATTAATTTTATGATTGGTTATTAGAGGGAAGATGCTTAACACATTTAAATCTATAGCACAAGTTACAAAGCACAGCAAAGCATGTAATATGGATTTAAATGTGCACTTTATAAATCAAATTAAAAAACAAAATTATTTTTTTTTCCTCCAAATGGCATCATTTCTGTGCAGCTGCTGCTGGCAACAGAGCTGACATTGCATAGAGCTGGAGGTAAGAATCACGTTGTCAGAAAAGATTATGGTGAAGTTAAAATTATGATGAATAAGATATTTTTTGGCATTTCAATTGAATCACAGATTTGGGTTTAAAAATCCATAACTGGTTTGTAATGACAAAAAATAGAAGAGAAACCTAAAAGAAGCCCCAAATGACTTTAGTCCAGTGTGGTCCACTTATCATAATTAGGGCTGTGTGTCTTAATCACAAATATTTCTGTTTATTGACAGTCAGATAACTGTAATTGTTTTAATTTTAATAAGGTGTATGAATAATGAATATTTAGAATCTCTCATTCTTTTGGCTTCCACAGAAGTGTCATTTTTAAGCTACTGGGACCAATGAATGGTTTTGTCCACTTTTTATCTTGGCTTGTCAAGTAAGGATACGAATTAAAAGCATCTTTCACCTCTAATCATAATTATTTGTGAAAAGAAACAATGTTCAACACCCCCAAAAGATGTAATTTTGGAATTTCTAAAAGATGTAATTTTGCTATATAAAATCACATAACTTAGTCTTCTTCATATTTTCACCACAGACAAGTGCAATTTCTTCACGGACTGGCACGAACCTGAAGACAGGCACATGGACAGGTACCATGATTTCAATGATTTTCTCCAAAATCTATTACAGACTGGAAAATGCTTATCTTCGTCCTTCTATACTTAAAAGTAGCTTTTTTGGCTGTTTTTTTCAACGACTATCATGTCTGTGACATGTAAGGCCTTGTGGCAACCACTCTGGAGAACCCCAAAACATGTAAGACCTAGCCCCTGAGTTTTAGCTGCTGATACCTTGGCTGGGCCGGAAGAACATGTCACAGAAGCAGGCAAATCTTGTGTTCTCTGCACCAAGTGTTTTATATTTAGTAAAGTCCAAATGCCAATGGATGGTTTTTGCTTTTTGTTTTTTGGATTTTTTTGGTCTAGCTTAATTTCTTTCAGGTCTTATCCTTGTGTATCTTCACTAATGGGCAGCCAAACAGCAACGTTGGTTTTGATAGCACTAGGAAACCAGGAATGTAGTGTTGTAAGGGGTGAAGCTGATCAAAGGCCATAAAGGGACCATTACAGGAGTGTGTGAAGATTGTTGGATCCTGTGAATAGGAGCCCTGCTGCACATGGACTTGTCACCTCTGGGGTCTGTTCTTTCCAGCTCCTCACTGAGGCTCTCTCTCTAGCTCCCTGTGAGCAAATGGCTGAGGAAGCACCCCTGTTACCTCTGTGCTGTATGATTTTCAACCAGCTCTCAGAACCGTATTCTAAGAATGTCTGAATCTGATCAGTTCCATAAGATGATTATGTTCTCACTACAAGTGAATTGTGAACTAAATGTATTGAGTTGGCAGCCAAGATCAATAACCTGCCTTCTTTTTTTTTTTTTTTTTTTTTTTTAAGGAAGTTCCCTTCAGCAGAAACCATTATCAGACATTCTATCCATAACTCAGCACAGAGTTCTCTGGATTTGTCTAGTGGGAAAAATTAGATCTAACGTACTGCTAATTTAGCTCAAAAAGAAACAGCTCTTGTTTCTGAAGAATACACTGAGCAATGCTTGAGTATTTTGAAATAATCAACTAAGAAAAGGGTTTGAAAAACAAAATGAAATAGTGATTTCCCTCAACACACACCCAAGGCATGTCTGCATCGTCTTCAAGCCTTTCTTTCTACCAAACAAATCAACTCAGGTCAGCAGAGACAGCCTAATCGTTCTATCCTAATTTCATATATAAAGATCTTTGAGAGCCAGTATATTTTGGTTTAATCCCAACCTTTTTTTTTTCTTTTCTGTGAGTTTGTTTTACAATAAACATTTTGAACATTTCCTTTCTAAAGTGCCTCTCCTCAAGTATCTTGTCTAAATAGTATATCAAGTTCCAGTTTGGCCGATTGGCAGTGCTAAGTCCCACTTTATTTAACATGCAAGGCTAGGAATTGAAGCCTTGCCTAATTGGGGTCCTTTAAGGAAAACACACAGGAAATGGGTTTCTCCTTACATATACCTAGGGAGATTTTGAAACACTATTGTCAGGCAATACAAGCAATCCCTGAAACTTTTTCCCTTGGGTTATCAGAGTCCGAGACAATTGATGACATTACATCGGTCGTTCATTTTAGATTCGTGGAGCCTACAAAAATCAATAGTTTTCCATTATCAGGTCCAGCTGGGTCACTAGCCTGTCAATGAGCTGTTACAATTGCTGTACAGGGGTGAGCCTGACCAGTCAATTGCTGCTGACAAGAGGAAAACATGCTGACAGCCACAGGAACAAGTCAGAACACAGATTTGCACTTCAGTTTGCCATCCAAAGAGACTCAGAGCAAGGCCATTTTCAAGACACGGGGCACACTCTGTGGGAGGCTTGGGGGAGGGGCTACCGCCTGGTTTTATAGCACAAGCACCTAAGGGCCTGTCATAGCTCCAGCCAACCATCTCCTGCCGAGACTACCTGTAGTCACTGTCTTTGTTAGTAAGAGGGGCTGTACCAGCCAGAGTGGTCCCTAAACACCATCTTCTATCCCATGATGTACCCAGCGTAAGAGTAGGAGGAAGGAACTGTACTTTTACTACCACCAACTCGATGTAATCATATGTATCTCGGAAAATGTAAAAACTTAAAAGAGGCCATACATGGGCCAAAGTCACCAAATATAAACCGATATGACTAAACATGTTGCAAGTAAGTGTTGACCGAAGGACAGAAAGAAGGTCCTCCAATGTTGATATATAGGCTCCCTTGTTCTGTCATTATTTATAACATTATCTATATTTTGATCTCAACTTGAGGTATTTTACTAAACCAAGCATCCTTCATTGGGGTCTCATTCACAGATACTCTGTCAGATTCAGTGCGGGCAAGCAGAACTGAGTTCAACTTGCCCTGCCCATAATTAGGAAGTGGGGGGTACAGTGGTCAGCTTCAATAAATATCTTAACTGCCTCACATTAATAAAATGGAGACAGGCTTGCCTTGCCTACTGTGTCACAAGGTTGGCATGAGATTCAAAATGAGATCAATTGAGAGGAAGCTCGTCCAAATAAGTGACTGTGTGTGTGTGTGTGTGTGTGTGTGTGTGTATTTGTGTGTCTCTGGAAACTATCTATGCAGCAAGAAGTTTAGAAGCAACTGAAAGAAGTCCTTTCTCCAGAATAATTCATTTTGGGTGTAGACACAATGCTTTCCTTTTTTAGTTGAATACATGAAAAATCTATCACATATTCCATTATTAGTGAAACCCAGAGTTTAGAAGACAGCTCCGAAGTTTTACTGGGTTTGGTGGCTCTCCTTAGTTCATAGAGAAAAGGACTGAGATGCCAGGAGAGTAAACACGCACTGTCTGGGTTCCTGCATGCTGACAGACTTCGGAAGCAACGAGAACTTGTGCTCTGCTCTGGTCTCCTCATG
>NW_026058713.1:0-17278 GCF_023721935.1 Panthera uncia
CTTTCTTTCTTTCTTTCTTTCTTTCTTTCTTTCTTTCTTTCTTTCTTTCTCTTTCTTTCTTTCTTTCTTTACCTTTTTTCCCAAAACCCCACACAAATGGAAGGAAAGTAAACAGTGTTCTAACCTTGCTTTTTTGCATTTAACAACCGATCTTGGAGATGGTTCCGTATCAGTACACAGAAAGCTTTCCTGTTCTTTTTACAGCTGTTTTTGATAACTGTATGGATGTCAGTGGTGAATTACTAACAGTAAATCAATACAATGAAAAAGTTCTGCAGGGCTCCGTCGCAATGGCAAGAGCTTCCTGGGACAGAATACAACGGGGTGGGGGAGAAAGAGATTACAGTGGAGCACAGGTATTATGACACTTATGTAAAGTTGACTCTCCATGTAGAAATGGGTGTCTATGAATCGGCAAGGATGTTTGCGAAGGTATTACCATCAGTGCCTTCATCGGTTCAAGCTACCACAAGAAACACCCCATAGACTGGGTGGCTTACATACCACAGAAATTTGTGCTTCAGAGTTCTTGAAGCCGGAAGTCCAAGATCAAGGTTCTGGAAGATTCAGTGTCTGGGGGGACTCACTTCCTGGTTGATGGGTGCAGGGTCCTCTCTGCATCTTTACATGGCAGGAGGGGAAAGGGAGCTCAATGGGTCTCCTTAAAAAGGGCACTAATCCCATTCTGGAGGTGCCCCCCATGACCTGATCACCTCCCAGATGCCCACCTCCTAATACCATCACACTGGGGGTTGGGATTTCAGCATAAAGATTGGGGGTGTGGAGGGGCAAACCTTCAGTCAATATAGCATTCTGCCTCTGGCTCTTCAAAATTCATGTCCTTCTCACATGCAAAATGCATTCATTCTATCCCCAAAGGCCCCAGACTTTTAACTCTTTCCAGGGATCAACTGTAAAGTCTAAAATCCAAAGCCTCACTTATATCTCATTGAAATCAGAAACAGGATTCATCGTGGGGCAAATTGCTCTCTAGCCGTGGACCTGTGAAACCACAGACCAGCATGTGCTTCCAAAACACAGTGGTGGGACAGGCAGAGGATGGGATTTCCATTCCCAAGGGGGAGAAATGGGAAAGAAGACAGGGTAATGGGTCCCGAGTGACTCCAAACTGGAGGCTGGGAGAGTAGCATCCTCTTGGGGTCATAGTCTGTCCTCCAGACCCACAGGGACGGTGGCCCCACGCTCCAGACTCACAGAGTCCTTGTGCTCCAGACTGAGGGTGGACGACAGACCATGAATGGCTGTGATCTTCAGAGCCTCAGGTCGGTGCCTGGCACCTTGGGAATGCCATACACATGGCCGCAGATAAAAGGGCACGTGTCTAAACATAAAGGGGCAAAAGGGGCTTTGCCAGAGGGACCTTGGAATCCACTCTGGTTTGTTTCACAGACTCGTCTGCACACTTCACGACCGTAGCTGATTTTCCTAATGAACGACCCATGGCTCGCCCCATCACCAGCCACCGCTCGCTAATGCTGAGATGCCCACGTCAACCTTCTCGTTTTCCAGCCGACTGTGCTCAGTCACTGCCTTGTTCCTGGAGTGGAGTACAAGGCTTGGTGAACTTCGTCTATTCGAATGATGCTATGAAGAGCTTCCCAAACACGCAGTGGCTGGGGGAGAAAAGAAAAATAGGTTCCGAGCCACGAAAGAGATGGGGTTCAGGATCTACTCCAGCCCTTCATCGTATCTTCCTGGTTTTGCCTTTTATTTTTCACTGAGGACCATGAGGGCTTGAGAGGGGGGAGGTCTTGCCCGCATTGGACCGGAAAGCCGGGACGGAGACCCCGGGCCCCGCCGCTGGTAGCTCTGGGATGTCTTCGGCACTGTGGACCCACTGCAAGGAGGCCGTAAAAGATGGCGAGGCCGTCCGCGCCGCAAGCCTTCCGTACCTTCACCTGTATTTGCTGTGTCGAGGATTCTGCGGGAACCCCATTTGCAGGCGACGTCCTCCCCGTGAAAGATTCAGGGCAGTGCCGCATTCATCACCCAACTCCTAAGAGTGGTGCCTACAGCATGGAAATCCTTTTTTTTCCCCTTGACAAATGATATATTTCATTTATTTCCCATGATCTTCTTGCATTATTTCAATATTATTAATACTCGGCAAATATATTAAAAAAGTAATAAACTGGCAATTATGATTGTGCTATGGACCCCAAACCGCAATTATTCATTATGTTTCAATTATTAACTTCACTTCAAATGTCTTTCAGCAAAGATTGCAAAAGGAAAAAAAAAATCCCAACGAACCTCTGTACCCTGGTTCCTGGAAACCCTGCTTCACTCTGACTTGCCATTTCTCTGATTTATCTGCTATCTCAGGGCTGGAGGAATCAAAATAATAATAAAAAAAATCTTCCTCTCTATTTAATAAGCAATAACCATCAACACCTTGTATCTATGGGTAGCTTTTTAACCCTTCTTAGGGCTTTAGTATCTATTATGATATTTTATTTAAAAAAATGTTACTGAACAGTGCAGGTCCAAACTGGTCCCCAGTTTGCTGACTGGGGACACAGAGGCGGGGGAGGCTCAGGAATTCCACAGAGCAGACTCCTAGAGGCCGAGACGCCCCACTGCCCAGGACCCCCCTCGCCTCCCCCCACACCTTAGTGCTGGCCCCAGTTCCGAGACTTCCTCAAAGCAGGCCTCTACCCACCGTCTCCAGCATCTCCCACATCTGCCCTGGAGGGTAAATGATGGCCATAAAGGGTATGAAAAATTCCATTTCTTAAAAGTAAGCAAATTGTATTAAATTTTAACGGCGGTCATTACGGGCAGGTCTGTCCCCGGCGCTCGGTGACTCCTTCAGTCCCCTCTAAAGAGTCCCATTTGCACAGATTAATTGCCTGCAATTTTGCCTGGCGTGTCCTCATCCCAGGCATGGGGACTGTGACGCCTTGTCCCCGCCCGGGCAGAGCTTGATGATGTAGCACTTTGGCCTTTAAAATATGCACAATAAATATTTTAGATTTGCTGACGAATGACTCGGGCTCGCTACAAGGTTGCCAAATTTGCAGGGATGGAAGGAGGAGGAAGTTGAGCGAGTCTCAGAAGGAGAGCCAGGCCAGGCTTCACAAAGAGGTGTTGGGTGCCGGGTGTGAGGAGGGGCTTTGTGTCAGCTGTCACTGTAGCGGGGTCACACCTGCTTCCCAAAAAGCTTGGCTGTGTCCTGCTCACGCGTGGGTAAGACTCACAGAGTAGGGACTTTGCACTTGGTTCAACAGCTCAATTTTCCATGAAGCACCCAGTGGGTTCTTTAGAGCTACGGACCAGATCATGCTGCTCGCCGCTTAAAACATTCTGCTGTTTCCCAGCACACTTAGAATATGATCCTAACTCCTGACCATGAGCCCAGAAGGCCTTACATGATCCACTCCCGTGGCTCCTGCGACCACCTCACCTACTCATTGTCCCTCGCTCACAATACTCCGTCTACAGGGGCCTTTGCTCATCTTCTGTGAACACACGGAGCATGTTTCTGCCCCAGGACCTTTGCACTCGCTGTTCCCCCTTCCCAGAACGCTGTGCCTGAACATCTTCCCGTGGTTGGCTTGTTTTGGTCATCTCGATCTCAACTCAGTTGTCAGGTGCAATATGCCAAGCACTTAATCTCGACCACTCTCCACCCTATTACCTCATCTTACCAGCTCTAATCACTCTTTCAACTTGTTTGCTTTGTTTGTTTACATGGGCTTTACTTATTGGCAGTCTGTCTCTTCTGCTCTGCTCTAAGCTGCATCAAGGTGGGGACTTATGTATGCTGTTCATCCCTGTATCCTTATGTCTAGAAGGGAGCCTATCACATTGTGTGTGCTCAGAAGACATCTGCTGAGTGAATGAGTGACCAATTCTTGAGCGCTGATGATGTCTGCTGGGTGCTGGGCCCGTGGCACTGAACGAGACACGTATGGTTCCTTGTAACATTCACCTTGAGTTCCAGTAAAGGTCTTTGATCTTTCAACTTCTAGCAGCTCAGATAACCAGCTCTCAGGCAGACGTGCCCAGAAGGGAGCGATCCGTGTCTAATTTTGGTGACCATCCTAGGCTGAGACTCTGAAATCCCAGGGGCTTCAGTATTGGAAGAGGTTTTAGAGATCATGGCATCCAAACCGCCCCATTTACAAGCCCCGGAGAGAGGACGTGACCTGGACAAGTTCAGGCAGCAGGCTGGAGGCAGAGAGGGGACTAAAATGTAGGACTCTGACTCTGGGGATTGTATTTGCTCCATTTCATTGTCCCAACTCTCAGGTCTGGGTTCTGAGAAATTCTGATTGGACCTAGTAGCTCACACACTGTTTCATAAGAAAAGGTTTACACCAGCACATTCCGATACACCCGAGTCCAACAGCAAGTGTTATCCCAAAGGATCTGTTCCTAAGGGCACCTGAACCAGGTAAGCACCCCCACTGGCTTTTCCTTAAGCCACCTGTCTCTCTTTTCTGTCCTTCAACAGCTTGTCAGTGTTTGTCTTGTACTAAAACACGAAAAATCGCTAGGCCTGCTGTGAATCCAACTTGGTCCTTCATATATAAATGGGGTGGGGTTGGTAATTCACAGCACAGATGCCTGCCACGAGAAGTGTTCCCCACGTCTAGCGTGCAGAATATTACACTGCCCTTTCCGTTACATATCTGATGGAAAGTTTTTCCGAGTGTCCCATAGACGGATTCAGCTGCCTGTTACCGTGATCATCTCACTGGTTTTTCCACACTGACTACTTTGCCGGAAATCGCACATCTACCTTTCAGCAGGGGTTTGAATCTCAGCTGAAGTCCCTGAGATCAGGCAAGGTTTAACAAACGTATGCTTGAGAGGCCCTTCTGGCTCTCTTACCTCGGCCGTGCTAGAATCCTGCGCCCACTGCTTCAGTAGAAACAGGTTGGATGCCCCTTGTAACGGCTCTCAGAGCAGCTCCAAGCTTGGCCATAAAACGCTGTACTTGATTTCCCGGCTGAAACACTTCCTTTCCCGGTGTCCTAAGGAGGGAGTTGCAATGGATAAGTTATGTGTTGTGGTTTCAGGCATTAATGAATATGAGAAACTAAATTATTGAATTTTGCAATGCAAATTGTATTTTGAACACAAATTCTTCATTTCTGAATGCTAAGGACTCATAAAGAATGTCAATGGTTTATGAATTAGGCCATTAGCATGCAATTCGTGATTCAAACAGCACACCAGCACCATGTAATAAGTAACTATATAAAGAGTAGTGTTGTCTCAATTTTCAAAATATTTTGCTTGATGCATTAGAGAGTTTTCAAAAGACTCCAATGACCTGCCCTTCCTTCCTCCCTTCCTTCCTTCCTTCCTTCCTTCCTTGCTTCTCCTTCCTTCCTCCTTCCCTTCCTTCCTTCTTTGCTTCTCCTTCCTTCCTTTCTTCCTTCCTTCCTCTCCCTTCCTTCTTTGCTTCTCCTTCCTTCCTTCCTTCCTTCCTTCCTTCCTTCCTTCCTTCTCCTTCCTTCCTCGCTCTCTCCTTTCCTTCTTTGCTTCTCCTTCCTTCTTTCCTTCTCCTTCCTTCTTCTCTCTCTCTCCCTTCCTTCTTTGCTTCTCCTTCCTTCCTTCCTTCCTTCCTTCCTTCCTTCCTTCCTCCCTCCCTCCCTCGTTCTCTCCCTGTCCCTCATCTCCCTCTCTCCCTCTTCTCCTTCCACTGACCAACTCCATTAGCTCTTCCTCCTGCCTGCCTCAATCTTTTCACAGATTACATTGTACTAGCCACATGAGTCCTAAGAACTAATTTAGGTGGACCCCTCCCCCCCCCCACTAGTTTTAGAGCTGGGAACTCGGAGACCCAGAGTGAAAGGGTCTTGTCCAAGGTCCTTGGAGGAAGAGCCAAGTGGAACCAGGTCTCTGACATTCAACACTCATACCTCAGTTCATGCCATCATGCTTGCGGGCAACAGACTCATTGCAGACACTGTCTGGAGGGTGGGTGTTCAGGCAGGGGGAAGAGGTGAGGGCACTGGCTTCTAGGTGGGGTGGTGGAGGGGGAAGGGGTGAGGGCCCTGGAGAAGAACGATGCTGACATCATCCACTCTATGGACGGACACACGCCCACACGTTTGTCCACTGGGACAACCTGATCTCAAGGCAGCCGGGACAAGCAGGTGAAGTTAGTATGGAGTGAAATCTCAGTTCAGCTGCAGGAACGAGGTCTCTCGGAACCATCAGTCCAGGAATGAAGTACCCGGAACCCCGGCGAGCACTCCATCACTTAGAGAAGTTCAAGTTGAGTGCAGATACTAAAACCCAATAAAATCCACAAGCCTGATGTTCCTCTAGCTCAGTGGTTGGTGGTCAGCCTTGGCTGCACGCCAGCATCACCTGGGACGTTTGTAAAGCTCTCCACGCCACCCTCCTACTGGATTAAATCAAGATCTCTGGGGTGGGTTCTACAGGTTCCCTCTACAATCGCAGTGTTTGCATAGGGTTCAGAATCTTTAGCGTAGCCCAGCAGTTCTGAAATTCCAGCGTGCGTGAGAACCACTGCGGAGGTTACTTATAAACGCAGGCTCCTGTGTTCTTTCTCCGAGAAATTCTGATTCTGCTCACCGGGAAGGGTGCCTTGGTCTACCCCTTCAGTTGCAGGTGATATTCAAGGGTCTTTGGAACCAACATCCCAGTCACCGTCTACCCATACACCTCCTCTGGTGACGGGGAGGAACAGATTCAGAGATGGGTTGACTTCCATGCTGTAGAGCTCTGACCAAGACTCATAGTCCCACATGGCTGTTGAGGATCCTGATCAGAATCATGTGGGCACACCAGCACTCAGCATTTAGCTCCAGGATCAAGGCTTGACCCTAGCCTTCGGTAGGAAGTTAGCAACAAGGGAGAAAAAACCTTTGTCTTTGGCATGTAGCCTTTCTTTCCTTCCCAGATGGATTGACTCTTGGGTTGTCCTCACCTCTCACTGGGGCCAGCTGCAATCTCTTTCAGGCAGCAAAGATGCTGGGGTGTTGTTGTTCCCCACCCCCTCCCAACCTGCAGGCTCTCCTTTGCCCTTCAGGGATCCCTGCCCAGGAAAGCCTCAAAGGCAGCGAGCTCTAAAGAACCAAGTTAGAAAATACCTCCCAGCTTGCCCGCAGCAGTCATTTTCTCTGAAGATGGTGAACAAAAGCACTATTCAAATGACCAGAGGCAAAATAAACCACAGAACCCGCCCCCCGCTCCCCCCAAGACTTTCCTGCATGAGTGACGACGGAGGGCCTTCAGGGGCTCTCCCGCACCTCGCACCCCCTTCTCTGCTCTGTGAGTGATGGCCACGAGGCAAAACAGCTCACCTTGTGCGATAAAATATTTAGAAGTTAACTTAGCACCCTCATGCTTTAGAAAGAAGAAGGTTCATGCATTTTAAAATTATTTTGTAAATCACGTTGAAGGCTGACAATGCAGATTTACCTCTTTGGCCGGGATTTAAATACCAGGTTACCCCCTCATTATGTTAACGGTGGGAAGAGCCTCAGAATCCTTCCCTCTGATCTGCCAGAAGCCTCTTGTGCTCTCTTGATGGCTGCATCGCCCGCCCCCCTGCTCTGGCTTCTGAGAGGAGCTCCCCTGTGGTGTGAGAGGTTCAGGGAGGCAGTGACTGGCTGTGTTTGGGGGAGCAGGTGAAATGGGGCAGCAGGGTATCCATGCCTATTAACTAGAACAGCATGGGGGCATCTGCAAAGGAGAAGAGAGAGCGGGTTGAAGTGAGATGCATCTTCTTCCTTTAAAAAACTTATGGATTAATTCAAAAGAGAAAGTGTGCGCGTGCGCGCATGTGTGTGTGTGTGTGTGTGTGTGTGTGCACACGCGTGCATACGTTTTGGGTAAACAAATCCACATCAGAAACTGGAAACAAAAGACCTGCCTGAGCAGATATCATACATAGATGGGGTGTGTGAATAATGGCTTGCTAAAAATAGTTCACAGACACCCCTCCCCCCACCCCCCACCCCCAGGGTGATGTGGTGCATTTGGTGCCAGATCCTTTTATCGGCTGTTTACAGCTGTGTGACTTTAGGCAAATTACTTAACCTTTCTGGGCATAGTTTCCTTTTCTGTAAAGTGGGGCAAAAACCCTACGTCCCTTAACGGTCTCATGTGAAGATCAAAAGACAACACGAGAGACCCTTAACGGTCTCATGTGAAGATCAAAAGACAACACGAGAGACGGGTGAGCTAAAGAGCTCAATGTAAATGGACTAAAAACACACAAAATCCAATGATTTTTAATTTTTTCATCTTGACCACAACCCAGACATTTTGTCTGGGCCCTACCTACATTATCTCATTTTGTGCTCACAACGAACCCATGGGGAAGTGTCCACATCATGCCCATTTACAGAGAAGGGGACTGAGGCCCAGATAAGTATTGGGCCCCAACTCACACAGGCAGGAGTCAGCAGCGTTTGCATTTGGGTCTTCCTGCCATCAAAGCTGGGGGATTGCTTTTTTCCCTTGCTGCGAATCTCAGCAAGCACAGACTAGCCAACCCTCATTAATTCATTTGGCAAATGGCCTTGACTCTATGCCTGGCTGTGGGGACACAGACAGAGCAAAGACGTTTGCTTCTCCGGAGGACCGTCTGGCTTCATGGGCTCGGAAGCCGCAAGGGTCTGTGAGGTGAACAGTAAGCGATGCAAACTTACTAAGCACTTTGGTGCACCTGCTAAGAGTTAAACAGCACTGGCCAGGAGGGGAGGCTGTTCTCCATTCTTTTTTGGATTGTGCATTTAAATTGTGCCAGGTGAGCCAGCTCTGCCCCCGGGCCTTTGCACTTGCTGGAATGCTCTCTCCCACCAGAGGGGCTCCCCAGTTCTTTTTCATTTTTCAGACCTCAGCCTCTACTGTCAGCTCCTCAGAGAGGTCACGCTAACCAAAGCAGTGCTCAGGCCCTTGCCACTCTCTGTCGTGCCACCCTCTCTCCTGCACAATCTGTAACCATCATGTTTAATGATTTATCTCTTGCTCATTGACTCTTTTCCTCCAGGAGAAGGGAAACTGCTCTTTTCCCAGCTGTATCCAGAGCCCTGGAGACGTCATCTGGCACCAGGCAGGTGCTTAGTGAATGTTGTTGAATGGATGAACGAAGGAATCAGCGACACTCTCTCATCCTCCTGAGCCCTGTTCCCTCCTCCGCAAAGTGAGGGCGGCTGTACCTGCATCAAGGGTTGATCTGGGACAGCTGTGCCCCAGGGTCATGCACACCAAGGTCCCTAGCACAGTGAGAGCTCAGGAAACACTGCCACCTTCTCCTCTTCCTGCCTCGGGGCTGGCGTTGCCCTAGGAAAGGGAGACAACAGACATTCGTGGTTCTGCTCTGCTGGGGCAGCCAGAAGACCGGGACGCACATACCCACGTGGAAAGGTTGGCGGTTGGCG
Source organism: Panthera uncia (assembly GCF_023721935.1). Taxonomy (NCBI): domain Eukaryota; kingdom Metazoa; phylum Chordata; class Mammalia; order Carnivora; family Felidae; genus Panthera; species Panthera uncia. Next base: position 9,396 of record NW_026058713.1, read on the forward strand.
AGGGGGATTCTGAGCACTTCATTCCAGCAGGGGGTGAACAGTACTGGCTGCAGCTTCTGGGCTGGGACCACTCTGATCTCTTCTGGTGTTCGCCTGTTTCCTCTCTTTGAGCAGGCTTCTTCCCCAGACCTTCCCTGCGTGCACAGAGAGCCCCAGCCTCTTGCTTTCCTGTCTTCCACCTCCTCAACTTGCCTCTTCTCCGAACTGTGTCCGTGGAAAGAGAGATCATGGTGAGCTCATTTGAAACGACCAAATAAATTCTCATCTCGGTTGGGACCCAAAATGGATATTGGATCTTTCGGGACCAGCAAAATGTCTTATTTTCATCAGGCACAACACAGTAAGCACTTACTGGCCACCCCCCACCCCCATCCCCACCCCTTGCCCCGCGTCAATTTGTTAGGTGGCAAAATCAGCAGTCACCAAGGCAAAGAAAGCACCATTAATGGACAAGACGATGCCATGAAACAAAATCTCTCAAGTAACAGATTACTGTTTGTCATTAAGACACTTAATACACCAGGGGTTGCTCCCAAAGCTCCCATAATCAATTTCTGCTAATTTGCCAATTCTCTGGCTCTATGAGGGTGCTGGTAATTTCATATTTTACACACCCACAGAGGTTACGGTAATTGATTCAGTTCTGGAAAGTGTTGTAATGACTTTGAATGAACTTGAAAGGTTTTGCATTTGTTTTCAGGGGCTGTTAAAGGGAGTGATTCAAACTTTGCCACACGGGCACTATTTGTAAAGGTTGGACGTGAAAACGGCGGATTAGCTTTTCCGGGAGACAGCTATCTTCTTGTCATAACCTCCCTGCTCACGAGGCAGGCTGGGCTCAGCACTGAAACACTCAACTTCCTTTTTATCTGTATCTCAATGGTGGCGGAAATCATCTCTGAACATCTGAAGGGAAAAAAGGCAATTATTGAAGAATCCTCCTAGAATGACTTGGCTTTCCGAGTTCTATTTTTTTTCCCTTAAACAAGTACCCAGAAAAGTAAGGTAGGCAAAGACGAGAAGTTGTAGAAATCTTCTTGACTTTGGCACTTCTGAAATGCAATACATACACAATCAACTTTGTTTTGCTCCTGAGCTCATGTCTGGTGGCAAATGTCTTCTTTCCCCGGGGCAGACATGATCATGAAGGCAAACGTGGGAAGGAAAGTATTAACCCCTTTGCAGCGGGCCAGTGGCACAACCACTGTAATATAATCATCAGAAAGGGTTTCCTGCATGCCTGGCCTGGTGCTGAGCACTCTGTACGATGAGAACATTTCATCTGAATGTATCTCTTTAAGTTGACCAGCCCTTCTCACAGATGACAAAACTCGAGGCTCAGCAAGGTTCCAAAACTTCCTCGATTTTCCCCTCTCTCTGGTTGCAACACCCGGGCCTTTAACTTCTCTCCCACCCCGCCATGCGACCACTGCCTTGCTGGTCCATGTTTACTAACCAGCCTTCTGGAAACAAAGCCAAAAACGGAACCAAACTCTGGTTTGTAGAGCTTGTCAGCTACCCGCCATATAAGCACTCTCACCGTGGCTGATTGCAAGCTGTGGACGTGATGTCGTGACATAGGGAAGGGAAGTGTGTGGTCAGCCCTCACGCTGGGTTGACGCAATCCACCCGTCCTTCTCCCTGATCCATGCATGCTCCATTTTCTGGTTTGTTCCCAACCCTCCAGCTCAGACTGCTTTTGATGGTGGTCTCACTTCGCTCTCAGTCTAGCTGCTGGGTACTAGCAACTTTGGCCCCGGCTCTGATTTCACCACCATTTATTCATTCATTCATTCATCCATTCATTCGAGTTCACTTCCAGGGCAAACACCCTGCTCAGCCCTAGTCTGGCACCCCTGCTGGGGTTTCCTTCCCGCAGAAGCCTGAAGCTGCACAAAACGCATTTTTCAGAAGCACAATAAGGTCTCAGATTGAAGGTGATCACTTGTGAATGTGTGTCTGTTGGGGGGGGGCGTGGGAAAGAATCGGCTGTTCTGGTTGGTAGGGAAGTGGACTATGAACCCACCCAAACAAGCCATGTTGGGACCAACGTGGATGTGTTGAGAAAGCACCATGGGACCTTAAAGAAACATTCTGGAAGGGCTGCCCGGCTTCCAGGGTGGGGAAGGAGCCTCTCTCTGGACTCAACGGGGCAGGGGGTGGGGGGGGGGGGCTCTGGGAAAACTTCGGAGTTGCTCTATGGGGGGATGAGACTTTCTGCTGCACAATTAAGGCCACATTGGAAACATTCTAATCTTTGTCTTCAGGGGCCTCTGGGACCGCTCTCGGAAGAGGTGGTGGCTTGAGTTTAATCAGGAGGAAATGAGCCAATGAGAAAGCATGAGACCGGAATCTCAGGGGAGCCTCTGGAGTTTGCTGGGAGATGGATGGCGGCCAGGGCTGGGGTGTGGGTGCCTCGGGGCGCCAGAGGAGGAGGAGGGACCTCGTCGCCAGAGGAGGAGGAGGGACCTCGTCAAGGAGGAAACAGCTGTGGCTGCCTGGCGGGTAATGGCCCATCTCCTGGACCCATTCCTGGACACAAGGCAACTGATGCAGGTGGGTGGAGAGAAAGATGCCCAAAAGTTACTGAACACCCTGCGTTAGGCTTTGTGCTTTATTTTATCCTTATGAGAACCTTTTAACGACACTGAGACAGAGCTGGGGTGGTCCTGGGTCAATGACAGGACTTTCTGCTCCCCCTCACTGCCCTGACCCTCGCACCCTCCCATTCTTTCTTTCCTGTGTGTGTCCTCCTCACTGGAGCTCCTGGCTTTGGAAGCAACAACCCGGCTAAAGGCTTTACACCATTGTTGCATTAAATACTCACAACACTGCATGAAGGCAGGTGTTACCCACTGCCCTTTTTCCAAATGAGAATATTCCTCCTGGGAGGGGTAAAGCTGCTGGCCCAAGGTGGTTCTCAACAGCTCTGACATCTGGCCTCCTGCCCTCTTGGGGCATTTGGGACCAGCACATGTCAAGATCTGAGGCAGGAAACAGCATCCATGCAAGAGCACAGAACGTGCTTCAGCCGACAGCCTCGGAGGCTCCTCTTTTTCTCCCGGGGTTTTCACGGCTGACCCCAGACAAGGTGACTTCGCCTGACATCTCAACACCTTTGCCCTTTGGCAAAAATGTACCAAGTATCAGGAAAAGTAACCAGATAATTCTTCCATCCTGAACCCAAGGGTAAATGATTTAATTCCAGTTAGAAATAAAGTTTCAGCTTCGAGTTTATATCTAGCGGTGAGGTCTTAGGAGAAGTGGATTTCTGTCTCCTACAGGAGGGGTTATGTGGATGGGAAAAGGCTGTGCTGTGCCCTCCTTCCTCACCTCCTGCCCCTTAGGGTTAAAATCTACCATTCAAGGGGCACCTGGGTGGTTCAGTCAGTTAAGTGTCTGACTCTTTTGGAAAAGTTTTTAAAAATGTTTATTTTTGAGAGAGAGAGAGAGGGAGACAGCATGAGCGGGGAGGGACAGAGAGAGAGGGAGACACAGAATCCGAAGCAGGCTCCAGGCTCTGAGCTGTCAGCACAGAGCCCGATGCGGGGCTTGAACTCACAGACCGTGAGATCATGACCCGAGCCGAAGTCGGCCGCTTAACCGACTGAGCCACCCAGGTGCCCCTTAGAAAAGTTTTTAAAAATGTTTATTTTTGAGAGAGAGAGAGAGGGAGACAGCATGAGCAGGGGAGGGGCAGAGAGAGAGGGAGACACAGAATCTGAAGCAGGCTCCAGGCTCCGAGCTGTCAGCACAGAGCCTGAAAGATCATGACCTGAGTGAAAGTCGGATGCCTAATCAGCCGAGCCACCCAGGCGCCCCAAGGGTCCAACTCTTGGTTTCAGCTCAGGTCATGATCTCAGGGTTTGGGAGATCACCCCCCATGTAGGGCTCTGTGCTGACAGTGTGGAGCCTGCTTGGGATTCTCTCTCTCTGCCCCTCCCCCCACATCTGCTCTCTCTCCCTCTCTCAAAAATAAATAAACTTAAAAAAAAATCCACCATTCGAGGTAAGTGCTTGTCTTACCTACCTTTTAGCAGCTCTGGGCATGGAGTCAATGACTGTATCCCACTGCGCCTTGATGTGTTCATCTGTGAAGTGGGTCTGAAGGAGAAGAGAGAGAGACTCATTCCTCCTTTTCTGGGGTAGCAGGAGGCTTGAAGGAGAAAATCAGGTGTGAGCAGGCACATAGTGACCTGGCAGGTGGGAGCTATCATCCGGGGAAGGTGTGGCAGCCGTGATCTGGGAGCTGGGGTCAGAGGGTCTGGGCCCTCAAAGCTGAGCTCTATCATTGGGCAAACCCGGGGAAGTATCTCAGCGTTTCTGAGCATGTCTCCTTGTCTCTAAAGTGGGGTATGAACGACGCTCGGCTAATGGGGTAGATGTGAGGGCGATGTGGGATAATGGGGGGAGAGTGCTCAACACGGCGCCTGATGCCCTGTGGACACTTAAGAAATGTTAGCTGTTGTTCTGACGGAGGTCTTGTGGTGTTGGAGCCCGGGCGGGGGCTCACCCTCATTGGAGGGCTCCAGGGGGAGTCTGAAGTTCACGTGCTTTGAATCTGGTACCAGGGCAAACGAGGCATGTCAAGGGGGGCTCCCTCACAAGGACAGGACGGAAAGAACACCATGTATTGGATATTCTAGGTGCCCTTGTAGAAATGTCATCTCCCTTCATCCTTGAACAAACCCAGCAAGGTAGCATCAGATGAAAACCCGGGGGTTCATGACGACGGATGGGCTCAAGCCGCAGAGTGCAGAGGGCACCCGGGTCTTGGGGAGCTTCTTGAAATGCACTGTTCTGTCCTGTACGCCCGTGGGGGCCACTGGAGAAGCAGTCTGGGGACAGAGGGCTCCTGCAAGGAAGGAACCAGACAGGACCAGTGGCTTCTAGAAGTGCTGCTACTCAGTGCCCCCCACCCCAGGGGACCAGAGGCAGCCCCCGGGCCCCAGCGGATTTTCTGATGACCACTCCACCCCCTGCTTGGTTCATTCCACAACCCCACACGCCCCAGCCCTGCAAGGCTCCCCAGCCCTGCAAGGCGCCGGCGGCCTTTGCTAATGTTCCCAAACAGCCCATTCCCGGAGACCCAGACAATGGCCCAATTATCTGCGGCCAATCACCAGCCCGCACCCTGCGTGGGGCCCACATCTAGAGGCGATTTCTCTTTTTCAGGAGAGTCCGCCAGGGACCTGAGAGCCGCTGTGATGGTAATTAGGAAAGTCTGGACGTGGAAACCTGTCTCCTCTGCTCCTGCGGAGGGAAGCCGGTGGGGGGTGGGGGGTGGGGGGTGGGGTGGGCGGGGGCGTCAGGGCCCTGCAGCTGCTTTTTTCTAGGCAGCTGCTGGCACAGGGCGGCTGGGAGTCAGAGTCAGGCGTCAGGTCAGGAGAGAGGGGGAGAACAGGGGTATGTGTGTATGGAGACCTCTGGACCACAGTTATTTTTCACGCATCTTCCGAACTGGTTTGAGACCTGCCACCCTCCCCTCCTCCCGTCTCTATCTTCTTCGTTCGCACTGTTCACCAGCCACTGGTGATCAGTAGTAATTGAGACACGAATATGGCCCCTGCTCGTTCACCACACCCATGAGCCGTTTCTGCTTCCTCTCTCCCCCTCCCTTTGGCCCACGTCCTACCGGGCTGAAGTTTTGTTGGCTTCCCTCCTGCACGCAGCCCCGATTACATGATTTCCCCTCATTTATGCCTTGGTGCAGTCATGCCCCCTTCTTTAAAAAAAAAATTTTTTTTTAATGTTTATTTATTTTTGAGAGAGAGAGAGAGAGACAAAGCATGAGTGGGGGAGGAGCAGAGAGAGAGGGAGACACAGAATCCGAAGCAGCCTCCGGGCTCCGAGCTGTCAGCAAAGAGCCTGACGCAGGACTCAAACTCAGGAACTGTGAGATCATGTCCTGAGCCAAAGTCTGATGCTTAACTAACTGAGCCACTTAGGTGCCCCTACTTTCTTTGTTTTTAAAAGTTTACTTACTAGGGGTGCCTGGGTGGCTCAGTCGGTTGAGCATCTGACTTCAGCTCAAGTCATGGTCTTGCAGTTCATGGGTTCAAGCCCCGTGCTGGGCTCTGTGCTAACAAACAGCTCAGAGCCTGGAGCCTGCTTCAGATTCTGTATCTCTCTGCCTCTCCCCCTCCCCTGCTCATGCTCTGCCTCTCTCTGTCTGTTAAAAATAAATAAACAAAAAAAATTTTTTTTTTAGAAAGTTTATTTACGAGACTGGCTTATTTTGAGAGAGAGAAAGCACGAGCAGGGGAGGAGCAGAGAGAGAGGGAAAGAGAATCTCTCGAAGCAGGCCCAGCGCAGTCAGCACAGAGCTGGACGTGGGACTCGAACCCGTGAACGTGAGATCATGACCTGAGCCCAAGTCAGACTCTTAACCAAATGAGCCACCCAGGTGCCCCAGGGCTGTTCACTTTCTCTTTCCCCTGTCTGGGCTCCTCTCCCTTGGGTCATTTGCATGTCTGGCTCCCTCAGGTCTGAATATCACCCCTTTGAAGTACCCGCATGCCCCCCTTCCCTGTAAACTATCTCCCATGTCCGCCTGGATTTTTTTCATAGCATCTATGACCGTTTTGCTCATTTACTATTTGCTGTTTTGTGTGCTGCATATCGCCACTAGACATGTGAGTTCCATGGGGTTGGGAACTTTTCCCGTTACATTTCCCCATCACCAAGTAAAAGTGTTGAAAAACATCTAGGGGTTGTGTGAGTGAGTGCCAGATGCGACATTTGAGTGATTTTTTATATCATGTCCTCTTACTATTTCCCCTAAATCCTATGAGTTAGGGACTATTCATGCCCACTTTACCACTGAGCAGACCGAGAGGCTGAATGTGCAAACAGACAATGGCCAGACCGTATACAACAACTGTTGTCTGACCTGAACCTCTAGCTACCAGTCTGAACCACGGGTCTGCATCACCTGGTCCCAAATGGTCAGGATTTGGCCAATAACTACCAGCTTCCCTGATTTTTGCTCCTACTTCCAACCCAGGACCAATCAGAGAAAGCCAAATATATGCCCCTAATCAACCACATAGGACACCCCACTTCGGGGTAACCTGCCTCCTGCTTCCTCACGCCAACAGCATCCAGTTGGGCACACCCAGAACCGCTCCTCTTTTCCACTGTGAAGCTTCCCTGCTTCTCTGGCTGCCTTTGAGTATCCGCCAAACCCAAGTGATGGGGGCTGACTCGAGCACACTCTGAGTAAACAGCTTTCGCTTGTTTGTGTCTGGGTGGCCTTTGTTATTTCCACAACCCTGAGGCAGCTTGGAAGGGCTGGTGACTTCTCAAGGTCACGCAGGTAAGGGGGGTCTCAGGTGTTGGACCCCATAGTGCTTTCTTCCACCATGCCCACCTTTCCACCTTTCCCTGCCCCAAACCAGTGGTGTGGGTGCAGAGGTGGGGGTGTGGGGAAGGGGGACAGGCAGAAAGGTGGCATCTTGGAGGGCAGTGTGGAGAAGGACTGGTGGAGCAGAGGGTCCCAGGACAGTGGCAGGCAGGCCGGCACCGGAAGCTCAGTCGTGGAATTTCAGCCTCGTTGTCGTATTCCTTATCCATTTAACAAAACGAATGTTAAACGCGGAGAGTCAATCATTTGTCCTGAGGTTGTTATTTGTCTGAAGATAAGTATGACTATGGAGAGATTCGTGGGAAAGGAGCAATTAGAAGCTCCATCCATCTCAATGAAAGATAATAATAATATTAATTAATAGCCATACCAGGGTGCAGCGGAAATTCTGAAAGTCTATGAGCGAGAGATCTTCGAGGGCCACGTCTTTTCCTAAGTGCCTCTCTGACAGGTGCCCATTTGTTAACGGAAACAAGCAGAGAGTGTCTGCCCGATCTGTCACCAGTTGCTGGCTCCC